>NC_053024.1:556879458-556930125 GCF_003073215.2 Triticum urartu
AGCTCCATAGGCTTCATGCGATGTCTTCTCTTGTTATAGTCTTCAATGAGAATATCTTCATATACCACCTTTGACATCAATGTCTTCATACATTTTTAGGGGTCATCTATGGTAGGAAAACCGAATCAATGAGGGACTTCTACCTATGTTATCCTGCAATTCTCACAAACACATTAGTCCCTCAACTAGGTTTGTCGTCAATACTCCAAAACCAACTAGGGGTGGCACTAGATGCACTTACAATCTCCCCCTTTTTGGTGATTGATGACAAACTAGTTGAAGTTTTCAACGGGGAATATAATATGTGAAATTGTAAAGGATAAGGAATTGTCTTCATAAGTTACAAGGGCTCCCCCTGAAGATGTGCATATAAGTAATTTGCTTTTGGAATGCAAATGCACATGGCAGGTTGTACTCGTGGAGATCCTCTTCAACTTATGATGACAATTCATTATGCATGTGAAGGTATGTGAAGATAATGACATGCATAATGGAAAATGGACGCCTGCAAAATGATCTAAGTGCGGAATTTATCGTTGCACATGCGGAATTTATCATCGCATCACAAAGTGGCAAATAAGTAGCAGACGACCATCGAGTTTAAGTGTTACAACTCAAAGAACCAAATGTATCAAAACGAGAGTTGTAAACACGAGGCAAAATATAAAGCAACCGCCCATGTGGACCCACTTGAAGACTATCAAACTCATATGCTTCTCCCCCTTTTGTCAGTAAGGACCAAAAAGGTTTGAAGACATAGAGCATCTACTCGTTCCCATGAAGAGTAGGTGAAGCAGCAGGGTCGTCGGTGGTGTTCGGCGGTGCAGAGGAACTTGGAGCAGTGTCGAAGCGTGCTGAAGGAGGTGGCAGTGAAGTAGCATCGTCTTCGTTCTCGATCACTCTGGCATGCACAATTGCAGCAGAGGAAGAGAACTCAGAGTCTTCAAGAGATGGAGTTCGTCGCAGCACTACCCTTCGAGGAGGTGTGGAGTCAAACTTGAAGCGTTCAGAGAAGCCATCCTCTTGAAGATCATCTTCAGAGCACATAAGTGTCAGCCCTTTCCATATGCGTCGAGAGGTTTCATGGGCAACAAAGGCATTCTTGGTGGCAAGATTGCGAATGCGGTTGACATCCACTAAGAGGCTTTGCATTTGGCGCTTTAGCCAGTCATGATGCCTATCATGTTTCTGATGAAGAGCCACCGGAAGCTCTCGGTCGTTGAGAACACGAGATCGCTTCTTGGGTTGTTGGCCAATAGTGCTTTCGGTGGCTTCAGTAAGGGCACGATGAGGTGCACGTGTAGTTCCAGCCAGAGGATAAACACGGGTGACTGCTTCAACTCCTTCAATGTTCTGAGAGAAACTTTGATGCTCCGCATTCTGAAGACTAAGAGGCTCCTTGGCAGGCTCAGGATAAATGGCTTCAACGGACATATCCACATCAGGCAGAAAGATCCGATGATTGCGAGCAGATGGCTGATATGAGATAGCGGAGTGAAGTTTAATTAGCCGCATTATCCATGGAGCGTAGAACTTCAACCCAAAAAGATCAGAGCCTGGTGCAGCAAGTTGGCGGATGAAGAAGTCCTGTGCATTGAAGCATTTGCCATGAAGAATATAGAAGACCAAAGTCTTCATTGCACCTTCCAGCTTGGCATGTGGAGAATGTCCTTTTATGGGCCAGAGAGTTCGCCTTATGATGTGATAAATAGTCCTTGGCAGATACTCAAGATCGTCAACAAAGAACTCCTTAGGATAGGCATCATCTTGTGGCAATGGCTTCATCATACTGAGCATCTGACTCATGTTTGGTTCAGGCTTATGAAAGATGCTCTCCATAGCTTCACTGTGAAGCTGACAGCCAGGTTCGTAGAGATCGCCAGGAGTGGGCAGACTAGTGAGCTCAATGATATCAAAGGCTTTGGCTTCGTGATGAATATTTCTGTCATCCACTCCAGGACCCAAGTCTTCAGATCTCTGTTGTACCCACGGATGTGAAGTGTGGCATAGAATTGGAGCAGCAACTCTTCATTCCAGTGCTCTTGGTCGGTGACAAACGACAACAATCCAACCTCTTTGAAGCAATCCAGAGCTTCCTCCAGTCAAGGCAGACCAGCTATTGCTTCGATGTCAAGACGCTTATGTGGGAAGATGCGACCTTGATTGTACAGAATGCAGGAGTAATAGCTTCGCTGCGGATAGCTCCAGAACCGATCAGAAGATATTCTTTCTCTTGAGTAGGGGTTCCTGGAGCTATTGAAGAAAGTGTTTTCTGCTTTGAAGCCATTGACATTGAAGGATCCAGGTGCTGATGCAGGACCTGGAAACCTGGGCAACCTTGGAATTGGCTTCTGTACCTGAGGCCTGTGCTCAACATGATAGTCAAACTGAGGACTAGCAGCAGGCGCAGGAACAGAAGCAGTAGCATCATTGGCTTCGCTAACTTCTGGTGCTTGGGTTGGTGTAGGCTCCACATTGGCTTCAGCCATGACAGCGTCAGTGGCGTCGGTGGCAGCCTCAAGATTCTCAACCTTCACTTGATGAGCTGGAGGGTCGGTCACAGTCACGTTCTCCTCGAGAACAACTTCTTGGTGAGACGGGGGTGTAGCAACTCTGGGGGTTTCTTCTTCATTGGCTGATGTAGCCGGAATGTCTTCAGCAGCTTTAGCTTCAGACTCGAAGACTGGAGGCCTTGGTCCTTTGCGAAGCCTGCGTAACACTGGTGACGCCTGTGGGGTTGGAGTTGGCTGGGCCTCAAAGTCATCTTCCTCTTGTGCTTGTGGGTGATCAGCCCATGATGCATCCTGAGCAATTGGCGTCAGAGGACGACCAATGCTGATGAGTTTGCTGTGCGTTAGCACAGGCGATGATACCTGTTGGTGCTCGATCTGAGGAAGAACCGCATCATCTTCAACATGGTCATGGTGACCAATGTCTTCAGCAGCGGTGGGATCAGCTGCTGGAAAGTCTTCAGCTTCATGAGCCTCTGTGAAAGCAGGCTCATGGACAGTCAGTTGGCGCTCTTAACGTTCAGTGGCTGGGCGAACCATGGAGATGGGTTCAACAATTAAGGGCTCTGCGGGAGCAGCCCGTTCCTTCTTGGTCTTCCGCTTCTTCTTGGAGGGAGCAGCCTCAGAGGCTTCAGAATGTTTCCTCTTTCTGGCTTCAGCCTCAGCAGTCCTCGTCTTCTTCAGCTCTGAAGCGGTTGACCTGGCCTTTGGCTTCGAGCCAGTCATACTAGTTGGGAAGTCAATGGGATCTGCTTCCTACCTTGGTGCGTTGGGTTCGGCCACAGTGGGCTTCTTCTTCTGCTTAGCAGCCATCCTGGGATCAATACCCGGACGCCCAAGGGCCTTGCGCTTCTCAGCCTCATTGTAGCCTTGCACACACTTGTCAGCCAGGCTCTTCATGCGCTCATGAGAACCCTGAGCTTCTGCATGTTTCTTGAGAAAGGCTTCTTTGAGCTCGTGCAGCATAATCTTGAAGTTTTTCACCTCGTGCACGCTGAGCTTGGCCATATGCTTCTTGAATTGAGCTTTCTCATAGTCAATCTTTTGCTTCAGTTCAACAATGCGTTGGGCGATAGCTAATTCTGAAGCAATGGCGCCATGGAAGGCGACACTGAGGTCAATTGGAAGTTGCAGATCTTTGAAGCTGAGGTTGGGCGTGTCAAACCACTCATCAATGAAGTTGTGGATGATTGCCACGTCAAAGAGAGGCAGATCATTGAAGATTTCTGCTTCTTCTTTGCTCTTGATCAGTTGCTCAAGAGCGTCATCTGCAAGATCTTCATCACTGGACAGATCGATGGCATCATTGCGGAGAATAGCAGCAGCTGTCAGTTCTTCACCGGTGTGTGGCAGAGGCATCTTGACTTTCCAGGGCTTGGAGATGCATGAAAAATCTTCAGACTGTACACTGTCTTCAGGAGGTGCAGTAGCCAGTGGCTTCGCCCGTGAGATTTTTGGTGCAGAGGCAGGCTTTGAAGCTTTAGGCTGCTTCAACTTCTTTGACTTCGGCGCTGCAGGCGCTTCATCTGATTCAGCGTCATCTGCAGGCTCATTCACGGCTGTCCCTTGAACCACGATATGAGTGATGAGACCTTCCAAGTTGTAGAAGGGCCCAAGAAGATTAGGTTCAGCTTCGCGAGTTCCATCGACACGGGGAGCAGAGGGACCAGGGTTGAAGTCTAATCCCAAAGACTTCTTGTTCAGCTTCGCTGAGTTCTGGACAAACTGGAAGTTGCGCTTGAATAGATTGTCATCACGACACCATAGTAGTGACGATGGGTCAGCATCCGCAGGCTGTGGTCCACTGTAACACCCCGGATATGATTTACCCAATATGTAATCCAACTCTTGCCGTTTCCGGCGTTAAGTTATTTTATTTTCTCGGGTTCGGGTTTTTGTCTCCGTGTGTGTTATCGTTGTCTTGCATCTCATATCATGTCATCATGTGCATTGCATTTGCATACGTGTTCATCTCATGCATCCAAGCATTTTCCCCGTTGTCCATTTTGCATTCCGGCGCTTCGTTCTCCTCCGGTGGTATTTTCTACCTTTCTTTCGTGTGTGGGGATTAAACATTTCCGGATTGGACCGAGACTTGCCAAGCGGCCTTGGTTTACTACCGGTAGACCGCCTGTCAAGTTTCGTACCATTTGGACTTCGTTTGATGCTCCAACGGTTAACCGAGGGACCGAAAAGGCCTCGTGTGTGTTGCAGCCCAACACCCCTTCAATTTGGCCCAAAACCCACCAAAACCCTCTCCATCATCTAGAGCATTTGATCACGATCGCGTGGCTGAAAACCGCACCTCATTTGGACTCTCCTAGCTTCTCCTATGCCTATTTAAAGACCACCCCCGAAAATCTCCTTCTCCTTCCCCCCGAAAACCCTAGATCCATCTCCACCCGCCGCCGCCGGACAAAATCGCCGGGCCGGACATTGTCCGACCCACGCCGCCACCGCCACGTGTCGGTCGCCCATTTGACCGCGCCGCCGCCCCACTTCGTCGTCGCCGCCGGCCCGGGAGGCCCAGGAGGGGCCCCCGAGGCCTGTCTTCTCCCGCCGCCGCCCGGGGCCATCTTCCCCGAGGCTGGCCACCTCACCGGACGCTCCTCCGCCGCACCGCCCGACGTCTCCGGTGAGGCTCGTCGCCGAGCTCCGGCGGGTCCCCGCCGTGCCGTTGCCACGTCCGGCCGCCGCCCAGCTCCGGCCTCCTCCTCCCTGCCGAACGGCCTCGCCTCCCCGCCCGGATCCGGCCACCCCGACGTCTCCGGCGAGCTCTTGCTCGATGCCAGCGAGCAATCTGGCCACCCTCGTAGTCCGTGCCACTGCTACAGTAACCGGATCTAGATCTGGAATTTGGATCGGTTGACCTTTTAGCCCAAAACCCTAATTATTTGGCATTGTTCATCGCATCGTAACTTTGCATCCGTAGCTTCATTTTGGGCATATAGCATATCAAAATGTTCGTCTCAGAGAGCACATCATTTCATCTCAATGCATCATTTTCATTGGAGTTCATCGTGATGCCCGAAATGCTGTTAGAAGAATGCTATTTGAGATAATTGTCAGATCTGCTGCTCTAATTAGATATTTGTCATTTTTGCCATGATTATTGTGTGCACGATATGCCCCTGAGCTCTACATGTGTTTTGTTATATGTTTTGCCATCTTTCCAGAGGTGCAACCCATGTATTTTTATGATGTGTGTGGTGACTAGCACAAGCTTGCAAAGTGGAGCATTCGTTAATGCTGATTTCAGGGACTTAGCAATTCCACTAAGTCCTTGACCTGTTTATCTCAATATGCCATATGTTCATGTTGTTTCCTAGTGATCCGTTCCTCTTTTGAGGATGATCAGTAAGGATGTTTTGTTAATCTTGTAGTGCTATATCCATCCATGTCTTTGTTTGCAATTATGGAGCACCCTAGCTTGAGTCAATCGAGCTCTACTTTTGTCATTTCGTGAATCTGGGCAGATTGTCTACTTGTTAGCGATTTTGCCGAGGATGTTGTAGTTGATCCGTGCCTGCTATGCTATTGTTCTTGCCATGTCTAGCTTGTATAATGTGTATTATTGATGGGTGTATGCTTATATTGTCATGACATGCTCTGTAGTGAGTGCATCGAGCTCGTAAACATGCCTACTTGATATCTGATTTTGCATGCTCCAGTTTTCACCAAGTCTGAGAACTGCTTATGTTTTTGCCATGTTCACATGCTTGCAAATGTATTTTATGATCCTTTTGGCTCAAGGTCACTAAGGGACTTTTGTTAAGCTCTTTGAGTAGCTCCATGCCATGCTTTACTTTGCCATGTTCAGGTCATGTAGCATATAGTTTTCATGCTCCAAAGTGTGCTACCTGATCTGAAATTCCAGACAAGTGTTAATTTCACTAGTCTGAAATCTGTTTACCAAATGCATTTTTGCCATGCTTGTTTGAACATGTTAATGGATGAATTGGCCGTAGCTCAGTGTTCCTTTTTTGTTAAGAATCATGTATGGATCCCTGCCATGTATCTTGTTGCGATGTTTGAGTGCTGTAGCATGTTCATCTTGTTGCATTTAGATGGCTACTTGCTGTATATCGCAGACCGGTGTCATATTTGAATCGCTTGCCATTTCCAAACCGTAACTCCGATTCCGGTGATCTTTATATCGTTTTCAAGCGATTTCATCTCACCTTTCCAGTGGCACACTTGGATTTCCATGTTGAGGCCAGGTTCATTCATTCCTTGTCAAATCTTGCATATGCATCACATATCGCATCCCGCATAGCATACCATCTTTGCATCATGTTGTTTGAGTTTGCACATGGTTGATTGTGTCCTTGTTGCTTGTTTGTCTTGTTTGGGTAGAGCCGGGAGACGAGTTCGCTAACGAGGAGCCCATTGAGTTTGCTTTCGAGGATCCAGTCAACTCTGACAACTTTGCAGGCAAGATGATCATACCCTCAAAATCACTACTATCTTTGCTTTGCTAGATGCTCGCTCTTTTGCTATGCCTATGCTACGAGGCCTACCACTTGCTTATCATGCCTCCTAAATTGCCATGTCAAACCTCTAACCCACCATGTCCTAGCAAACCGTTGATTGGCTATGTTACCGCTTTGCTCAGCCCCTCTTATAGCGTTGCTAGTTGCAGGTGAAGATTGGAGACCGTTCCTTGTTGGAACATTATTTACTTGTTGGGGTATCATTATATTATCTTGTTATCTTAATGCATCTATATACTCGGTAAAGGGTGGAAGGCTCGACCTCTCGCCTAGTGTTTTGTTCCACTCTTGCCGCCCTAGTTTCCGTCATATCGGTGTTATATTCCCGGATTTTGCGTTCCTTACGCGGTTGGGTGATAATGGGAACACCTTGATAGTTCGTCTTGATTAAAGCTTTTCCAGCAATGTCCAACCTTGGTTTTACCATTTGCCACCTAGCCTCTTTTTCCCTTGGGTTTCCAGAGCCCGAGGGTCATCTTATTTAACCCCCCTGGGCCAGTGCTCCTTTGAGTGTTGGTCCGACTGAGCTGCCTGCGGGGCCACCTCGGGGCAACTTGAGGGCTGGTTTTACTCATAGCTAGTCTCATCTGAGTGTGCCCTGAGAACGAGATATGTGCAGCTCCTATCGGGATTTGTCGGCACATTCGGGCGGTGTTGCTGGATTTGTTTTAACTTGTCGAAGTGTCTTGAAGAACCGGGATACCGAGTCTGATCGGAATGTCTCGGGAGGAGGTCTATTCCTTCGTTGACCATGAGAGCTTATCATGGGCTAAGTTGGGACTCCCCTGCAGGGATTTGAACTTTCGAAAGCCGTGCCCGCGGTTATGGGCAGATGGGAATTTGTTAATGTCCGGTTGTAGATAACTTGAACCTTAACTTAATTAAAATGAATCAACTGTGTGAGTTACCGTGATGGTCTCTTCTCGGCGGAGTCCGGGAAGTGAACACGGTGTTGGAGTAATGCTTGCCGCAGGTTGATCTCTAGTTGTTCATTCGCGCTTTGCCTCCTCTTCTCGCTCTCTTTTGCAAACAGGTCAGCCACCATATATGCTAGTCGCTTGCTGCAGCTCCACATATTGTACCTTGCCTTACCTATAAGCTTAAATAGTCTTGATCACGAGGGTGCGAGATTGCTGAGTCCCTGTGGCTCACAGATTACTTCCAAACCAGATGCAGGGCCTGATGACTCCGTTCCAGATGAGGCGCTTGAGCTCAAGTGGGAGTTCGACGAGGTCTCACGCTGTTACTATGTGTCTTTCCCTGACGATCAGTAGTGGTGCCCAGTTGGGGCGATCGGGACCGTGTCGCATGTTGGGTTTATCTTTTATTTTGGTGCCGTAGTCGGGCCATGAGTGATTGGTTGATGTAATGCTATTTATGTACTTTGATTGACGTGGCGAGTGTAAGACAACTATGTACCTCCCCTTTTATTATCTATATTACATGGGATGTTGTGAAGATTGCCTAACTTGCGACATTGCTTTCAATGCGGTTATGCCTCTAAGTCGTGCCTCGACACGTGGGAGATATAGCCGCATCGAGGGCGTTACAAGTTGGTAATCAGAGCCTTCCCCGACCTTAGGAGCCCCCATTGCTTGATCGTTATTAGCGGCCGAGTTGAGTCTAGAAAAAATGTTTTGAGTCATTTAGGAATCATATATCGGAGAGTTTAGGAATTCTTTTTACTCCCCAGTCTCCTCATCACTCTGGTAAGGCATCCTGACGTAGAGTTTTGACTCTTCTCTTCTCAAATTTCACTAAAAAAATTTAGGATCACGCGGGTATCTTGGAATCATTTCGATGGTTTTGTGACGAGAACATTGTTCTTGGTGCCTCCTGTCTTTAGGGGTTGTGGCAGTGTCCCAGGGAGTTGAGCTCCGAGGTGTTGTCGTCAGAATTTTATCGTTGCAGTTCTGGAATACCTGAGTTTAGTACGCCGACATCGAAAATCTCTTTTATGTAGTTCATTGGTGAGATAACCTCGACGCCACCCACTACTGGGGCGGGAGTTCGGGAGTATCGCCATAACTTGTATAACGGATGCTTTTCAAAGGTTGAGGTAGATGGTTTCCGAAGTTTTTCTCGGTTATGTGTTGAAGGGTGGATACAGCTGGATGTAGGAATTGCTAGATTTGGGTGAGATATTATGCTTCCCCTGTATCCCCAACATCTGATTGCATAACCGGAAAGGTTCGGGAGTTTCATAGGTGGGAATTCTTGTAGTTCTAGTTCTTCTTCCACGGATATTTGGTTTGAGATTGGGATTTCTTACCGAGTATTCGTTCTTGATCCGTACCTTGTTGATTTATTCCTCTACCTAAATTCTAAGTGGCTTCTCAATTTATGGATATGTGACCATTTCAAGTGGAATGCATTCGTTCATTTTGTTCGGATGTGAAGACTATATGTTGCAATTTCAACCCGTTTGATTCAGCTTCATTTTATCTGTCAATGTGCTAACGGTTGTCACCATCTTCAGGATGGCTCCTGCTAAGACCACCAATCAGAATCAGAATCAAGATCCGCCACCACCTCCTCCTCCTCCGGAGGCATGGCAAGCTGTGATGGCTGCAACCAATGCAAACACACAGTTGATCATGCAAATTCTTCAAGAGCGCAATCAAGCGAACCAAGGCAACCAAGGAAACAATCAGAATCACTTTGCTACACTCAACCAGTTCCTTGCTAACGGGCCAAAGACTTTCAACAATTGTGTTGAGGCAACTGATGCTGATGATTGGCTCGTGGATCTGTGCAAGCATTTCGAGTGCAGTAATGTCAGGCCTGAGGACTTTGTCAAGTTCGCTTCCTTCCAACTCAAAGACCAAGCTGCAGAATGGTTCCAGCAGTACAAGGATTCCAGAGGAGGCCGTGTGATTACTTGGGATGAATTCCGTCAAGATTTCAAAGCTCATCATATTCCTCAGAGCGTGGTTAAAAGCAAGCGTGAGGAATTCCACAACCTGAAGCAAGGCTCTTTGTCTGTCTATGACTACAACAAGTTGTTTCAAAAGCTCACCCGCTTTGCTAAGCAGGACGTCCCTGATGAGAAGAGCATGATATACCAGTTCAGGGGTGGTCTCAGAGAAGAAATCCAGCTAGCTCTTGTTCTCTTTGAGCCCTTGAGGTACGATGAGTTCTACAACATGGCATTGAAGCAAGAGGCTGCTCAACTGAGGTGTGATGCTTCCAAGAAGCGAGTCAGAGATGTTACTCCTTCTTCCTCTACTCAAGTGGCCAAGCAGCAGAAGTATTGGCTTCCTCCTCCTCTGTTCCGTCAACCATATCAGCAGAAGAGCAAAGGTGGCAGTGGATCTTCCCACCCACCCAACCCTGGCTTTCAGAACAAGACTTCGTCTCAAGCTCCAAGATCGAGTGCTCCGTATCACCGTCCGCTTTCAGAGGTCACGTGCAACAAGTGCCAACAGAAGGGTCACTATGCCAACAAATGCTTCAATCAGAGGCGTCTTCCTCCTCCTCCTGTGAGATCGGCAAGTACAGCTGTGGTCAAGCATAACCCCAAGCACGCCAAGGTCAACATGCTGAATGCAGCTCAGGTGGAGGACTCGTCAGATGTCATCATGGGTAACCTTCCTGTTAATGATATTCCTGCAAAAGTACTTTTTGACTCTGGTGCATCGCATTCCTTCATGTCATTCCCATTTGCATCGGAGAACAATTTTAGTACTAAGGCATTACCTAGAGCTATGCAAGTCGTCTCTCCGGCTAAGCGTCTGAGTTCTAGTATGATGGTTCCGGATATTTCTATCATGATGGGTGATTTCAAGTTTCTCGCTTCTCCAATGGTTCTTGGTAACTCGGATATTGATCTTATTCTCGGGATGGATTGGCTTTCTAAGCACAAGGCTCAGCTTGATTGTGCAGCCAGGCAGATTCAATTGACTCATTCGTCTAAGGATGTAATTGTCTTTGCCGCTCGGGATAATACAATCCGTCTGTTTTCTCTCAATGAGAAGGGTGAACTGGATGCTATCTCGCAAATTCCAATCGTTTGCGAATATCAAGACGTCTTTCCAGAAGAGCTTCCGGGAATGCCTCCGCACCGGCCAGTTGAATTCGTCATTGATATTGAGCCTGGTACGGAACCGGTGTGCAAACGTCCTTACAAGCTCAGACCTGAAGAGTTGAAGGAGCTGAAGAAGCAACTCGATATTCAAGAGAGAATGGGTCTCATCCAGCCTAGTTCTTCTCCGTGGGGTTGTGGTGTTCTTTTTGTAAAGAAGAAGGATGGAACGGACCGACTTTGTGTTGATTACCGTCCATTGAACAAGAAGACCATCAAGAACAAATACCCACTTCCCAACATCAACGAGCTGTTCGAACAACTCAAAGGTGCCCAAGTATTCTCCAAGCTTGATCTCCGTATGGGTTATCACCAGATTCGAATCCGTGAGCAAGATATTCCCAAGACGGCTTTCAGGACAAGCTTTGGTTCATATGAATACACTGCCATGTCTTTTGGCCTCGTCAACGCTCCTCCGACTTTCTCTCGCATGATGAACTTCATCTTCAACGCCTACACCAATGACTTCGTTTTGGTCTATCTCGACGACATTCTGGTCTTTTCGAAGAACAAGGAAGATCATTCCAAGCACTTGCGTTTGGTACTCGATAAGCTCAGGGAACACAAGTTCTACGCCAAGTTCTCCAAGTGCGAATTTTGGCTCGATGAGGTTCTTTATCTTGGTCATATCATCTCTGCCAAGGGCATTGCGGTGAATCCTGAGAAGGTATCTGCAATTGTGAATTGGGAACCACCTCAGAACGTGAAGCAACTCCGTAGCTTCCTCGGTCTCGCAAGCTACTGTCGAAGATTCGTTGAAAACTTTTCTAAGATCGCGAAGCCTCTCTCAAATCTTCTCCAGAAGCATGTCAAGTACGTTTGGTCTCCGGAGTATGACATTGCTTTCAACACTTTGAAAGAGAAATTGGTCACTGCTCTAGTTCTGACTCCTCCTGATGAATCCAAACCGTACGAGGTCTTTTGCGATGCCTCTCTCCAAGGTCTCGGTGCAGTGTTGATGCAAGAAAAGAAAGTTGTGGCTTATACCTCTCGCCAGTTGAAGCCCAACGAGAAGAACTACCCCACTCATGACCTCGAGTTGGCGGCGGTTGTGCATGCTCTTTTGACTTGGAGGCATCTCTTATTGGGAAGAAAAGTGGACATCTTCACTGACCACAAGAGTCTCAAGTACATCTTCACTCAGCCTAATCTCAACCTCAGGCAGACTCGATGGGTCGAAGTGATTCAAGAGTATAATCCGAGTATCGAGTATACTCCAGGCAAGGCCAATGTGATTGCTGACGCTTTGAGCAGAAAGGCTTATTGCAATAGTCTGATTCTCAAGCCTTATCAACCCGAGCTTTGTGAAGCTTTCCGCAAACTTAATCTGCAAGTTGTTCCTCAAGGTTTCCTCGCCAACCTTCAAGTCTCTCCTACCTTGGAAGACTAGATTCGCCAAGCTCAACTTCTGGATGCTATGGTGAAAAAGGTGAATATTGGGATTGCCAAGAGTCAACCCAAGTACAAGTGCTACCGCCTTGATGACAAGGATACTCTCTTCTTCGAGGATCGTATTGTTGTGCCCAAAGGTGACCTTCGTAAAGTGATCATGAACGAGGCTCACAATTCTCTCCTCTCCATCCACCCTGGGAGCACGAAGATGTATCAGGACCTCAAGCAGGCTAATTGGTGGACTCGAATGAAGCGCGAGATTGCTCAGTTCATAAATGAATGTGATGTCTGCAGAAGAGTGAAGGCAGAACACCAAAGGCCAGCTGGTCTCCTCCAACCTCTTTCCATTCCAGAATGGAAGTTTGACCACATTGAGATGGACTTCGTGACTGGGTTTCCAAAGTCCAAGCGTGGCAATGATGCTATATTCGTTGTCATCGACAAACTCACTAAAGTGGCTCACTTTCTGCCTATCAAAGAGTCTATCACTGCAGCTCAATTGGCGGAGCTCTATACCTCTCGAATTGTCTCTCTGCACGGTATTCCACAAGTGATCTCTTCAGACCGTGGCAGCATCTTTACCTCCAAGTTTTGGGATTCTTTTCAGAAGGCCATGGGCACCAACATCCGCTTCAGCACATCTTTCCATCCTCAAACTAGCGGTCAGGTCAAGCGTGTCAACCAGATTCTTGAAGATATGCTCAGGGCTTGTGTGATCTCCTTCAGCATGAAGTGGGAGGATTGTCTTCCATATGCTGAATTCTCCTACAACAACAGTTTTCAAGCAAGTTCGGGCAAGGCCCCATTCGAAATTCTGTATGGCAGGAAGTGCCGTACCCCTCTCAACTGGTCTGAAACCGGTGAATGTCAGCTTTTGGGTAATGACTTAATCATAGAGGCAGAGGAAATGTGCAAAGTCATTCAAGATAACCTCAAAGCAGCCCAATCCCGCCAGAAGAGCTACTATGATAGTAAGCACCGTGATTTGGCTTTTGAGATCGGAGATCATGTTTACCTCCGTGTCTCTCCAATGAAAGGTACTAGTCGCTTCGGTATCAAAGGGAAGCTTGCCCCTAGATACGTGGGACCTTTCAAGATCGTCAGCAAGAGAGGCGATCTCGCCTATCAACTCGAGCTTCCTTCAAACTTTGCAAATGTGCATGACGTGTTCCATGTCTCTCAGCTCCGAAAGTGCTTCAAGACTCCTGACCGCACCGTCAACTTCGAGGACTTTGAGCTCCAAGAAGATCTCTCTTATCGTGAGCACCCCGTTGCTATTCTTGAAGAGACTGAACGCAAAACTCGCAACAAGTCAATCAAATTCCTCAAAGTCAAGTGGTCACACCATTCCGACCGTGAAGCTACCTGGGAACGCGAGGATCACCTCCGTTCTGAATACCCGGCGTTCTTTCAGTCCTAGATCTCGGGACGAGATCCTTTCGTAGTGGTGGAGTGTTGTAACACCCCGGATATGATTTACCCAATATGTACTCCAACTCTTGCCGTTTCCGGCGTTAAGTTATTTTATTTTCTCGGGTTCGGTTTTTTATCTCCGTGTGTTGTTATCGTTGTCTTGCATCTTATATCATGTCATCATGTGCATTGCATTTGCATACGTGTTCATCTCATGCATCCGAGCATTTTCCCCGTTGTCCGTTTTGCATTCCGGCGCTACGTTCTCCTCCGATGGTCTTTTCTACCTTTTTTTCGTGTGTGGGGATTAAACATTTCCGGATTGGACCGAGACTTGCCAAGCGGCCTTGGTTTACTACCGGTAGACTGCCTGTCAAGTTTCGTACCATTTGGACTTTGTTTGATGCTCCAACGGTTAACCGAGGGACCGAAAAGGCCTCGTGTGTGTTGCAGCCCAACACCCCTCCAATTTGGCCCAAAACCCACCAAAACCCTCTCCATCATCTAGAGCGTTCAATCACGATCGCGTGGCCGAAAACCGCACCTCATTTGGACTCTCCTAGCTCCTCCTATGCCTATTTAAAGACCCCCCCCCGAAAATCTCCTTCTCCTTCCCCCCGAAAACCCTAGATCCATCTCCACCCGCCGCCGCCAGACAAAATCGCTGGGCCGGACATTGTCCGACCCGCGCCGCCACCGCCACGTGTCGGTCGCCCATTGGACCGCGCCGCCACCCCACTTCATCGTCGCCGCCGGCCCGGGAGGCCCAGGAGGGGCCCCCGAGGCCTGTCTTCTCCCGCCGCCGCCCGGGGCCATCTTCCCCGAGGCCGGCCACCTCACCGGACGCTCCTCCGCCGAACCGCCCGACGTCTCCGGCGAGGCTCATCGCCGAGCTCCGGCGGGTCCCCGCCACGCCGTTGCCGCATCCGGCCGCCGCCCAGCTCCGGCCTCCTCCTCCCTGCCGAACGGCCTCGCCTCCCCGCCCGGATCCGGCCGCCCCGACGTCTCCGGCGAGCTCTTGCTCGATGCCGGCGAGCAATCCGGCCACCCTCGTAGTCCGTGCCGCTGCTACAGTAATCGGTTGACCTTTTTGCCCGAAACCCTAATTATTTGGCATTGTTCATCGCATCGTAACTTTGCATCCGTAGCTTCGTTTTGGGCATATAGCATATCAAAATGTTCGTCTCAGAGAGCACATCATTTCATCTCATTGCATCATTTTCAATGGAGTTCATCGTGATGCCCGAAATGCTGTTAGAAGAATGCTATTTGAGATAATTCTCGGATCTGCTGCTCCAATTAGATATTTGTCATTTTTGCCATGATTATTGTGTGCACGATATGCCCCTGAGCTCTACATGTGTTTTGTTATATGTTTTGCCATCTTTCCAGAGGTGCAACCCATGTATTTTTATGATGTGTGTGGTGACTAGCACAAGCTTGCAAAGTGGAGCATTCGTTAATGCTGATTTCAGGGACTTAGCAATTCCACTAAGTCCTTGACCTGTTTATCTCAATATGCCATATGTTCATGTTGTTTCCTAGTGATCCGTGCCTCTTTTGAGGATGATCAGTAAGGATGTTTTGTTTAATCTTGTAGTGCTCTATCCATCCATGTATTTGTTTGCAATTATGGAGCACCCTAGCTTGAGTCAATCGAGCTCTACTTTTTTCATTTCGTGAATCTGGGCAGATTGTCTACTTGTTAGCGATTTTGCCGATGATGTTGTAGTTGATCCGTGCATGCCATGTTATTGTTCTTGCCATGTCTAGCTTGCATAATGTGTATTCTTGATGGGTGTATTCTTAGATTGTCATGACATGCTCTGTAGTGAGTGCATCGAGCTCGTAAACATGCCTACTTGATATCTGTTTTGCATGTCCCAGTTTTCACTAAGTCTGAGAACTGATTATGTTTTTGCCATGTTCACATGCTTGCAAATGTATTTTCTGATCCCTTTTGGCTCAAGGTCACTAAGGGACTTTTGTTATGCTCTTTGAGTAGCGCCATGCCATGCTTTACTTTGCCATGTTCAGGCCCTGTAGCATATAGTTTTGATGCTCCAAAGAGTGCTATCTGATCTGAAATTCCAGACAAGTGTTAATTTCACTAAGTCTGAAATCTGTTTACCAAATGCATTTTTGCCATGCTTGTTTGAACCTGTTAATGGATGAATTGGCCGTAGCTCAGTGTTCCTCTTTTGTTAAGCATCATGAATGGATTCCTGCCATGTGTTTTATTGCCATGTTTGTGTGCTGTAGCATGTTCATCTCGTTGCATTTAGTTGACTACTTGTTGTAAATCGCAGACCGGTGCCATATTTGAATTGCTTGCCATTTTCAAACCGTGACTCCGATTCCAGCGTTCTTTATATCGTTTTCAAGCGATTTAATCTCATCTTTCCAGTGGAACACTTGGTTTTCCAAGCTGAGGCCAGGTTCATGCATCTCTTGTCAAATCTTGCATATGCATCCCGCATCGCATACCATCTTTGCATCATGTTGTTTGATTTGTGCACATGGTTGATTGCGTTCCTCTTCCTTGTTTGTCTTGTTTGGGTAGAGCCGGGAGACGAGTTCTCTAACGAGGAGCCCGTTGAGTTTGATTTCGAGGATCCAGTCAACTCTGACAACGTTGTAGGCAAGATGATCATACCCTCGAAATCACTTCTATCTTTGCTTTGCTAGATGCTCGCTCTTTTGCTATGCCTATGCTACGATGCCTACCACTTGCTTATCATGCCTCCAAAATTGCCATGTCAAACCTCTAACCCACCATGTCCTAGCAAACCATTGATTGGCTATGTTACCGCTTTGCTCAGCCCCTCTTATAGCGTTACTAGTTGCAGGTGAAGATTGGAGACCGTTCCTTGTTGGAACACTATTTACTTGTTTGGATATCATTATATTGCCATGTTATCTTAATGCATCTATATACTTGGTAAAGGGTGAAAGGCTCGGCCTCTCTCCTAGTGTTTTGTTCCACTTTTGCCGCCCTAGTTTCCGTCATATCGGTGTTATGTTCCCAGATTTTGCGTTCCTTACGCGGTTGGGTTATAATGGGAACCCCTTGATAGTTCGCCTTGAATAAAGCTTCTCCAGCAATGTCCAACCTTGGTTTTACCATTTTCCACCTAGCCTCTTTTTCCCTTGGGTTTCCGGAGCCCGAGGGTCATCTTATTTAAACCCCCCCGGGCCAGTGCTCCTCTGAGTGTTGGTCCAACCTAGAGCCCCTTGCAGCGCCACCTCGGGGAAACTCGAGGGCTGGTTTTAGTTGTACGGATTGCTTATCCGATTGTGCCCTGAGAACGAGATATGTGCAGCTCCTATCGGGATTTGTCGGCACATTCGGGCGGTGTTGCTGGATTTGTTTTAACTTGTCGAAGTGTCTTGTAGAACCGGGATACCGAGTCTGATCGGAATGTCTCGGGAGAAGGTCTATTCCTTCGTTGACCGTGAGAGCTTGTCATGGGCTAAGTTGGGACCCCCCTGCAGGGATTGAACTTTCGAAAGCCGTGCCCGCGGTTATGGGCAGATGGGAATTTGTTAATGTCCGGTTGTAGGTAACTTGAACCTTAACTTAATTAAAATGAATCAACTGTGTGAGTTACCGTGATGGTCTCTTCTCGACGGAGTCTGGGAAGTGAACACGGTGTTGGAGTAATGCTTGCCGCAGGTTGATCTCTAGTTGTTCGTTCGCGCTTTGCCTCCTCTTCTCGCTCTCTTTTGCAAACAGGTCAGCCACCATATATGCTAGTCGCTTGCTGCAGCTCCACATATTGTACCTTGCCTTACCTATAAGCTTAAATAGTCTTGATCGCGAGGGTGTGAGATTGCTGAGTCCCTGTGGCTCACAGATTACTTCCAAACCAGATGCAGGGCCTGATGACTCCGTTCCAGATGACGCGCTTGAGCTCAAGTGGGAGTTCGGCGAGGACTCACGCCCTTACTATGTGTCTTTCCCTGACGATTAGTAGTGGTGCCCAGTTGGGGCGATCGGGACCGTGTCGCATGTTGGGTTTATCTTTTATTTTGGCGCCGTAGTCGGGCCATGAGTGATTGGTTGATGTAATGCTATTTATGTACTTTGATTGATGTGGCGAGTGTAAGCCAACTATGTACCTCCCCTTTTATTATCTATATTACATGGGATGTTGTGAAGATTGCCTAACTTGCGACATTGCTTTCAATGCGGTTATGCCTCTAAGTCGTGCCTCGACACGTGGGAGATATAGCCGCATCGAGGGCGTTACATCCACGGACCATGCATGGATATAAGCCTTGTTCAATGGCTTCATCTCTGGACCTGGGTTGAAGATTTTTGTAGAGGATGTCTCCCCATGGTCGCTTGATGGCATTCTTTTCAGCATATTCCTTTGTCACAAATCTGTACTTGAACCACTGTTCTGCCCAATATCGTCGAATCCATTGGATTCATGTTTTGCGCTGATTGTAATCCTCTTCAGGATCTGTCTTGTACAGCTCTGAGAGGTCATCGAGCAGATCTCTTGATGTTTCTCCTCGACGCTTTCTGCCACCCTTCCTTGCTGATTTCTTTGAAGCCATGAACTTTAAACTAAATGGCTTCAATACGTTCAAAGGCTTCAAAGGCTTTCGCTTGCTGGACAAACAGGAACTTGCTTCTGGAGAATTTATGTGATACTGTAAGAATTCTGCAAATGAATGCATACTATGAGAACCAAGGGATTCTCCCACGGACATGTACCTGTGACAGCATTAAGGTGCGATGAAGGGGAAGAGGTCATATGCATTCTCAGAAGATTTTGAAGATAAATCAGTTTAGAAGACATTGACCTCATCGTGCAAAGACATTCACTCATCGATAAGGAGTTGGTTCCAGATTTGTACGAATCCATGGATCAGTACAAGTGAGGAATCTAACTACTTTGTGAAGCATAAGTGAATATACTAGGCATATTATGAGATGCAGTATGAAATAGATCCAACTTGTGTGAACAGAAACTGCTTATGGTAGAAAGTGACGAATCTATAGGATCAAAGGGGCCGCAAAAAGGAAGTTCTATTTACCACACGAAGAACTACTAGACGGTGTGAAAAGGAGGCCGAGCAGTCCGATCGTCCGTGCCCTAACTTGGCGACGGAGGACACCTACGGCGACGGCGGAGAAGACGATGTCCGCGGTCGGCGTGAAGACGGCGTCGGAGAGGTTGCGGCAGCTAAGCGCTTCATCGCCAGTGTCGTCGAGGGCTAGCGGTGGCGCTAGGGTTCGTGCGAGAGTGGAAGAAGAGATAATGACTGTGGTGTGGCGTGTATTTATAGGGACAGGGGCGGCTCACTGTTATTACATAGGTTCCCCTGGCGATTCACATCTGAGGAACACGTGTCCATCATGCAACATATCGGGGGTTGTTCCACGTCCCACGCACGCCTGGATTGTCGGGTGGTCGTTCCCACTTCTCCGGGTTTCAGGTGAAGGAATTAGCATTGAAAGCAGACTTAATGTTTGTCTCTGTATCTTCTGCTGACAAGGACGCAGAGAAGACATTTGACAGTTTCAAAAGAATGCATATGATTTGGAGAGATAGAGTTTGAGATAGAAAGCATAGAGAGGTTAGGGTCCGATCACATTCACTTAGTTCAAAAGATTCAACAGAAGACATAGCTATAAGTGAATGCTGTAGAGGACAGAACACTAGTATATATATATATATAATCAACATAGTGAAGATAATCATGAAGACATGTTGAGATTGAAGTCAAACCAAATGTGAAGACATAGCAAATGTAACGCCATGAGTGAAACACTTCAAACAGAACATTTGGTGGTGGCGTTACCCACCGTATAGGAAGTATTAGACCCAGACACGGCGCACAATTATCGTGGCGCTCCGAAGTCAAATTCCACATTAATGTATTCACACTTAGAATGTATGTCTTCATTGATTGAAGATATAGTTTACTTCGTGTGTTGCACATCTAAGTCATCAATATGCATAAGTGTTAGGATGTGTGCCTGATCACAGGACATCTGAGGATTCCAAGATATTTAGCTCATACCGTAACTTGCAAAATCTCTTCTCATCCAAGGGCTTGGTGAAGATATGTGCCAATTGCTCTTCAGTGTTGACGTGTATGATATCAATATCTTCCTTCACAACATGATCTCTGAGAAAGTGATGACGAATCTCAATGTGCTTTGTCTTTGAGTGCTGAACTGGGTTGTTGGCAATCTTGATGTCGCTTTCGTTGTCGCAGTAGAGTGGCACTTGCTTCAGATGAATGCCATAGTCTTTGAGTGTTTGCTTCATCCACAGAAGCTGAGCGCAGCAAGATCCAGCAGCAATGTATTCAGATTCAGCAGTGGAGAGAGATACACAGTTCTGCTTCTTTGAAGACCAACATACAAGTGATCGTCCCAGAAAATGACATGTGCCTGATGTAGACTTGCGATCCACCTTGTCACCAGCATAATCAGCATCCGAGAATCCAACCAGATCAAACTCTGAGCCCTTTGGATACCATAATCCTAGAGTTGGGGTGTGAGCCAAATATCGAAGAATTCGCTTCAAAGCTAAGTGATGCGATTCCTTTGGTGCCGCTTGGAATCGAGCACACATGCAAACACTAAGCATAATATATGGCCTAGATGCACATAGATAAAGTAAAGAACCAATCATGGAGCGGTATACCTTTTGATCGAACTCTTTACCATTGTCGTCGGGACCTAGATGATGTTTGGCTGGCATTGGCGTCGTGAAGCCTTTGCAGTCTTGCATACCGAACTTCTTCAGGCAATCTTTGAGATACTTCTCTTGAGATATGAACATGCCGTTGCGCTGCTGTTGTATTTGAAGACCGAGGAAGAATTTCAGCTCTCCCATCATGGACATCTGATATTGCTCTTGCATCATATATCCAAACTCTTCACTGTACTTCTGATTGGTGCAGCCGAAGATAATGTCATCCACATATATTTGGCACACAAACAGTTCACCATCATATGTCTTCATGAAGAGAGTGGGGTCGAGGGAACCAGGTATGAAGCCTTTGCTCTTCAGGAAGTATTTGAGTGTGTCATACCAAGCCCGAGGGGCTTGTTTGAGGCCATACAGTGCCTTGTTGAGCTTGTATACCATGTTAGGATGTTTTGGATCTTCAAAGCCAGGCGGTTGTGCAACATACACTTCTTCTTCAATCTTGCCATTGAGAAAAGCGCTCTTCACATCCATTTGATATAGAAGTATGTTGTGATGATTTGCGTAGGCCAACAGTATGCGTATGGCTTCAAGTCGAGCCACAGGAGCAAATGTTTCATCGAAGTCAATCCCTTCCACTTGAGTATATCCTTGAGCAACGAGACGAGCTTTGTTTCTGACAACTTGACCATGCTCATCTTGCTTGTTGCGGTATATCCATTTGGTGCCTATTATATTGTGCTTCCGAGGATCAGGACGCTTAACCAGTTCCCATACATTATTCAGCTCAAACTGTTGAAGCTCTTCTTGCATAGCTTGAATCCATTCAGGTTCCATGAAGGCTTCTTCAACTTTCTTGGGTTCTGTTATTGAGACGAATGCGAAGTGCCCATAGAAATTTGCTAGCTGTGTTGCCCTTGAACGAGTGAGCGGACCGGGTGCATTGATGCTATCAATTATTTTCTCAATCTGCACTTCATTGGCAACACGAGGATGTACAGGGCGAAGATTTTGCTCTTGTTGATCATTGTCAATCTTAGAGGGATTGTCCTCAGGCTGAGCATTGTCTTCAGATTGATCAGGTGTGGAGATGATAAGTTCCTCTTCAGGTTGAGCTTCAGAGGGTATGATTTCTCCAGTTCCCATTAGTTTGATTGATTCACTGGATGGAACTTCATCTAGCACATTTGGCAGGTGCTCTCTTTGTGAACCGTTAGTCTCATCGAACCGCACGTCCACTGTTTCAACCACTTTATAATGAAAGAGATTGAAGACTCTGTAGGAGTGCGAATCCTTTCCATATCCAAGCATAAAACCCTCATGTGCTTTTGGTGCAAATTTTGAAGTGTGATGTGGATCCTTGATCCAGCACCTGGCGCCAAATACTCTGAAGTAACTGACATTTGGCTTCTTGCCAGTAAGGAGCTCATAAGATGTCTTGTTCACAAGCTTGTGAAGATAAACACGATTGATTGTATGGCATGCAGTATCAATGGCTTCAGGCCAGAATTTTCTTGGAGTCTTGTATTCATCAAGCATCGTTCGGGCCATCTCAATGAGTGTTCTGTTCTTGCGTTCGATGACGCCATTCTGCTGTGGTGTGTACGGGGCTGAGAATTCATGTGTGATGCCCAAAGTATCAAGATATGTATCAAGGCCAGTGTTCTTGAATTCAGTGCCATTGTCACTTCTGATGTGCTTTATCTTGGCGCCATAGTTGTTCATTGCTCGATTGGCGAAGCGTCTGAAGACATCCTGCACTTCAGTCTTGTAGAGGATTATGTGCACCCAAGTATATCTAGAATAATCATCAACAATAACAAAGCCATAGAGACAAGCAGTAGTAGTAAGAGTTGAGTAATGAGTGGGACCGAAAAGATCCATGTGGATCAGTTCGAAGGGTCGAGTTGTTGTCATGATTGTCTTCGAGGGATGTTTGGCCCTCGTCATCTTTCCTGCTTCACATGCACCGCATAAGTGATCTTTCTTGAACTTGACGCCCTCGATGCCTATGCCATGCTTCTTCTTTGCAAGGGTGTGGAGGTTCCTCATGCCAGCATGCCCTAGCCTCCGATGCCAGAGCCAGCATTCTGAAGCTTTTGCCAGAAGACATATGGCAAGCTATGGTCCTGCTGAGAAATCTACCACGTACAAATCATCCTTCCTATACCCTTAAAACACTTGAGACTTGTCAGATTCCATTAGAACAAGGCAACGATATTTTCCAAACATCACAATCATATTTAAATCGCAAAGCATTGAGACAGACATTAAGTTGAAGCCAAGGGATTCAACAAGCATGACTTTATCCATGTGTTGATCCTTTGAGATTGCAACTCTACCTAGACCCAATACCTTACTTTTACCAGTGTCAGCAAATGTGATGTGACTCTTGTCGGATGGACGTAAGGTTGAGTCCATAAGAAGGCTTCTCTTGCCAGTCATATGATTGGTACACCCACTATCAATAATCCATTCTGAAGCTGCTGGTGTCGTACCCTACAGTGCAGTTAGGGGGATAGGCTTCACGAAGAGAATTGTGAAGCAAAAACATTTGACGAACCAGTGGGTTATGAAAGCTTAGATCGAGATTTGGACTGATAGGGAGAGTAGCAAGTGATTCAGGAACGAAGTACATAATAAGACCATTCGGGCATTTGATCTTGCACCCTACAAGATGTTTAAGGTACCCAACAATAGCGTCAGACGATTTTGGTTTTCTGCTAGAGACCCTTCCCTGCAAAAGAGAGTTAAGCTTTCTTAGCCACCCACATCTTCAAGGGTGGCTTAGAAGCAATAAGTCTAAGTGCAGCATCTGAGAACTTTGGCTTTGGAGCCCTAGCAAAAAGTCTTGCAGGCGGACAATAGTACTCATAATAATAAGCAGAATAGTTCTTGGTCTTATGAACATGGCGGTTTGATGAACCGCGCTCATATTCATAGGCCTGAGTATGGTTTCCCTGCAAAACATTTGCGTTAGTGCGACTCAGGTGAGTCCTCTGTCTGTATGAAGCCTTTGGACCGTATGAAGCCTGTGGTCTGGAGTTTGTCTTCTTCACCTGTGGTGTCATGATGACATTCACATGAAGATTCTCCAAACACTTTTTCGGCACCCAGATCTTCTTCATAGGCGGCCCATTCCTACAGTTAGTACCAATATACTCGGCAAACACTTCACCATTCTGATTCTTCAATAGTTTATAGTTTGCATCAAAGGATTCATCAATGACAATGGGGTTAGCACAAGTGAAGCCAGATAGAGTGGATGGATCTGCTGAAGGTTCCTTTGCAGCAACCCATGTGGTTTTGGGGTACTGCTCAGGTTTCCAGTAAGAGCCATCAGCATTCATTTTCCTTACGAACCCAACACCCTCTTTCCTCGGGTTTCGGTTCAGGATCTGCCTTTTGAGGACATCACATAGTGTCTGATGCCCTTTAAGACTTTTGTACATCCCTGTTTCAAGCAATGTCTTCAACCTAGCATTCTCATCAGCAATAGAAGTGGTATCCTCAACAGAGGGGTTAGTTCCCACATCAACAGTTGAAGATATTGCAACAGTAGCAGCAGTAGAACATTCAGCAACAGAGGTAGCATTATCACGCTCAATGCATTTAAGACATGGTGGTTCAAATCTTTCTTGAGCTGAACTGATCTGTTCGGCGCGAAGCGACTCGTTTTCTTTCTGAAGATCTTCATGAGCCGCTCTCAATTTCTCAAGATCTTGCTTCCTGTGAAGATAATCATAGGAAAGCCTTTCATGAGCTGTTGAGAGCGTTTCATGACGACTTTCAAGTTCCTCATACTTAACATGAAGATTTTTTTATGTCTTCAATTGAGGACTGAGATCGAGTCATTTTAGCGTCTAACAGATCATCACTTTTGTCTAACAGTTTTTGAATGTGTTCCATGGTTTTCTGTTGTTCAGTTGCAATTTTAGCGAGTGTTATGTAGCTGGGTTTGGAACCACAATCAGAGTCATCGTCACTAGATGTTTGATAGTGAGTAGTGCGTGTGTTTACCTTGGCACCGCGTGCCATGAAGCAGTAGGTAGGAGTGGAGTAGTCTTTGTCATTTGCATAGGTGTCGGTGATGGAGTCATTGTCTTCAGTGTTGAAGATGGACTTGGCAACGTATGCTGTAGCTAGACTCGCAATGCCAGAATCGGACTCCTCCTCAGACTCCACCTCCGCCTCCTCAGAAGCGGACTCCTCCTCTGAATCCATTTCCTTGCCAACAAACGCATGTGCCTTGCCAGATGAGCTCTTCTTGTGTGATGAAGACTTTGAGGAGGACTTGGAAGAAGACTTTGAGTATTTTTTCTTCTTCTTGTCATCAGAATCATACTCCGTGCTCTTATTTTTCTTCTTGTTCTCAATGTCCCACTGCGGACACTCAGAGATGTAGTGGCCAGGTTTCTTGCACTTGTGGCATGTTTTCTTCTTGTAGTCATGAGCAGATGCTTCATCATTCCTTGAGCTTGATCGTGAAGACTTTCTGAAGCCTTTCTTCTTGGTGAATTTTTGGAACTTCTTCACAAGCATAGCAAGTTCCTTTCCAATGTTTTCAGGATCATCAGAACTGCTGTCAGATTCTTCTTCAGATGAGGAGACAGCTTTTGCCTTTAAGGCACGAGTTCGCCCATAGTTGGGACCGTAGATATCTCTTTTCTTAGAAAGCTGAAACTCATGTGTGTTGAGCCTCTCAAGTATGTCAGACGGATCGAGTGTCTTGAAATCAGGACGTTCTTGAATCATCAGGGCTAGGGTGTCAAACGAACTGTCAAGTGATCTCAGGAGTGTCTTGATGACTTCATGCTTGGTGATCTCAGTAGCGCCGAGGGCTTGAAGCTCATTTGTGATGTCAGTGAGTCGATCAAACGTGAGCTGGAAATTCTCATTGTCATTTCTCTTGAAGCGGTTGAAGAGGTTGCGAAGGACACTGATTCTCCAATCCCTCTGGGTTGAGACGCCTTCGTTGACCTTGGAGAGACAGTCCCAGACTAGCTTAGATGTTTCCAAAGCACTCACGCGGCCATACTGTCCTTTGGTCAGATGACCACAGATGATATTCTTGGCAGTAGAGTCCAGTTGAACGAACTTCTTGACGTCAGCAGCAGTGACACCTTCTCCAGCCTTGGGAACGCCGTTCTTGACGACATACCATAGGTCGACGTCAATGGCTTCAAGATGCATGCGCATCTTATTCTTCCAGTAGGGATATTCAGTTCCATCGAAGATGGGGCACGCAGCGGAGACTTTAATTATCCCTGCAGTCGACATAGTTAAAACTCCAGGTGGTTAAACCGAATCACACATAACAAGGGAGTACCTTGCTCTGATACCAATTGAAAGTGCGTTATATCGACTAGAGGGGGGTGAATAGGCGATTTTTATGAAAGTCCCTTCAAAAAGAGAGAGTTTGAAGCAGAATATACCATACACACTACTTATCATGAGAGGAAGTAATACGGCAACCATATGTAGTATCAATGAAGTAAGACAGACAGATAGAGATAGAGATAGGATATTATGAACCACGCAACAGGTACTCAGTGAAGAGACAAAGAGAGAGACAGACTTCACAAGGAAACAAGAGAGATAGATGAATATTTGTTAGTCAAACCCAGGCTTTCGCAGTTGCTATGCCACTATACGTTGGTTGGGTGGGTAAGGTATTTATAACTAGGACACCCAGTCCCGACAACTGATTGAAACGAGTTCACCAGTATCCTTGAAAGCTAACCAGGAATCACAGAAACAGTCGCCAATCACGTCGTATGTCTTCAAGGTAGACTAAATATACAAACAGAACCTATCGTTCACAGCACGATATGTTCTTGTATAGAAAGCGTAGCATGCGAACTGGAGATTCAAGTACTTGTAATAAAAGATCGACAAGAAGACATAGAACACATGTGGGCTCTGGTGGTTAGAGGCTTATACTCCAGAAGGAAATTCTCTCTAAAGAGCTTCAGAGATGGGTTGCCTCTATAACCTCAGAATAAATAATATTAGTTAGATAGGGGGTGGGAATAATATAATAGCTAGGACCGAGTGTATTTGTCCGAATGACTTGGGACTAAGGAATGAACGTGTTCATGGGCTAGATTTCAAACACCAAGATATAAAGCAAGTGATAGAGAGATATAGTCTTTCCACTAGAAGACATTAAGGTTTGTTAAGATATTAGTATTTGACTGGTTTCTTGGCCCCACGTAACAGTAGGTGGTTTATGATCCAATAAGAAGAAAAGAATAGAAAGATTGAGTTTGGTCCATAGGTTATGGCTGATGTTTCTCTGTTTATATCTCAATGAGAATATTTCTATACATTTGAATATGGTTTAATACATTTTAGGGGTATCTCTGTAGGAAACGAATCAATGAGGCAGTACTGGTGTATGTGCAATTAGTCGAAGAGGTCCTCCACTGGTTGTCGTCTATCACAGACTCCGAGGCGGTGCCTGTACAGAATCCGATTGGGCGCCGATCATGGAGTTCACCTATGCGGATATCTTTCAGCACTCACCTTTTGGCGAAGTGCTAAATTCATTAAGGTCTCTCTCCTTGTTAGGAGATCCTTGGCCAAACTATGTCCGGCTAGAATGGGATGCGGACGACGAAGAAATTCGCTGCCCACCCACCACCCACTTAGTAGCCTCTGTCGATGATTTAACTGACATGCTCGATTTCGACTCCGAACGGCATGGACAACGATGCAGGAGAGGAACAGGAACCAGTGCCCACAGGGCGCTGGACAGCCACTCCACCACATGACATATACATGATGGATACACCCAAATAAAACAATGACGAAGAACGACAGGATGTAGCGAAGAATAGCTGCCTTGAGAAGCAAGCAAAGCGTCGGCATAGGCGCCGCTCAAAATCCCGCCTCGGCAAAAACAACGATAACAGCGCAAGAGAAAATAACACTCCAGTCGACTCCAAAGGAAACAACGACCACATTGACCCAGCGGCAGAGCTCGATGAAACTGCAAACGGTGAACATAGTACGGATCTGATGTCCGAACACGGCGACGCCGAGGATAAACCACATCAACCCCCCTTTGGGGAGGAAAACAGTCCGGACGAAGATGCACTCATCATCCCAGAGAGGCACTTGGAACAAGAGAACCTCCGCAGAAGGCTTATTGCCACAGCGAGGAGTCTGAAGAAGCAGAAGCAAAGGTTTAAGGCCGCACAAAATACGCTCAACAGCAGGTGGAACAAAGTGCTCGACAATGAAGAAAAGTATGGTGCAAGTTACCACACAAAGAGCTATCCAAAGCGCAAGCTATTACCTGAATTCGACGATGAGGCCGTAGCACCCACATAGCCGAAAAATAAAACGGCAAACCGGCCGGATCAACCACCTTGTGGCCGCGATAGAGCGGCTAACAAGGCCACACATAAGTCAACACACGATCTACGTGAGGACTTGCGCCAAAAATCCAGTATGACCAGATCCATCTATGGATCTAGGAAGCGCGCTCCGGCACAAAATCAAAACCGAATACTACAACCGTCTGAACGCCATGATACATCCAAATACAGGGGTGCCGCACACCCCCTATGTTTCACCGATGAGGTACTGGACCACGAATTTCCAGAAGGATTCAAACCAGTGAACATAGAGGCGTACAACGGGACCACAGACCCCGGGGTCTGGATTGAGGACTTTATCCTCCATATCCATATGGCTCGCGGAGACGATCTCCACGCCGTTAAGTACTTGCCCCTCAAGCTTAAAGGACCAGCTCGACACTGGCTGAAAAGCCTCCCCGAAAACCCAACTAGAAGTTGGGAGGAGCTCGAGGATGCTTTTCGGGCTAATTTTCAAGGGACCTATGTCCGACCTCCGGATGCAGACGATTTAAGTCATATAATTCAACAGCCCGGAGAGTCAGCCCGAAAGCTTTGGAACATACTTCTCACGAAGAAGAACCAAATCGTCGACTGCCCGGATGCCGAAGCCTTAGCAGCTTTCAAGCACAGCGTCCGAGACGAATGGCTTGCCACACACCTCGGCCAAGAAAAACCGAGAACAATGGCAGCCCTAACAAGCCTCATGACCCGCTTTTGTGTGGGCGAGGACAGCTGGTTGGCCCGTAGCAGCACCAGCGACCCAAGCACATCCGAAGTCAGGGATGGCAATGGTAAACCACGACGCAACAAAAACAAGCATCAAAATAAAGAAGGTAGCCCAGATAACACGGCGGTAAACGCCGGATTCAGGGGCTCCCGACCAGGTCAGCGGAAAAAGCCTTTCAAAGGCAGCAGAGAAGGACAATCTGGCCTAAACAAAATTCTTGACAAACTCTATCAGATTCACGGCACCCCAGACAAACCTGCAAATCATACCCACAGAGAATGTTGGGTCTTCAAGCAGGCCGGTAAGCTAAACGCCGAACACAAGGGGAGTGAGACACCAAGCGAAGACGAGGACGAACCTCGCCAGCAAAGCACTGGAGGACAAAAAAAATTCCCACCAGAGGTTAAAACAGTAAACATGATCCACGTGACGAAGAGGAGAAGCAAACATGCACTCTGAGACATACGCGCCGTAGAGCCCGTCACCCCTAAGTTCAACCCCTGGTTGGCCTGCCCGATCACTTTTGATCGCAGGGATCACCCGACAAGCATCCGGCATGAAGGATTGGCTGCCTTGGTGTTAGACCCAATAATAAACGGATACCATCTCACACGAGTCCTTATGGACGGCGGCAGTGGTCTAAATCTGATATATCAGGACACAGTCCGCAAAATGGGGATAGACCCGACAAAAATCAGCCACAGTAATACTACCTTCAAGGGAGTAATACCAGGCCTAGATGCCCGCTCCACGGGCTCTCTAATACTAGAGGTTGTATTCGGTTCACCCGACAACTACCGAAGTGAGAAGTTAGACTTCGACATTGCTCCATTCCGAAGTGGCCAGCAAGCACTACTTGGAAGAACAAATTTCGCTCGTTTTAATGCGGTACCACATTACGCTTCTCTTAAGCTTAACATGCCTGGTCCACATGGCACCATCACAGTTAGTGGAAATATTGAGCGTTCTCTACGCGCGGAAGAACGTGCGGCGGCTTTAACAGCCGAGCACTACACGGCCTCACCAACCAGAATAAATGACAGGTCGTCAAGACCGCGGACACGGTTAGACGAGTCCGGCGCATCACCAGATATACTTGAGATTGGTTTGATGGTTAAACCCTCATAGACGGTACCAGGGGCTTCCGGCATGTAATCAGGGCTAGTTCGGCTCAACTTGACTTATCTTGAATTTTAATGGTTTATCGAGAATAACCAATTTTTTGGCACGACAACTTTCACCTAAGTTCTTCTCTTTTACAGATGACAATCGTCCTACACCCGTCCTAGACACGGCACAACGGAGACACGGGCATAGACATGCAGCAGGGACCCGCTCAAAGGTTTCTTTTCAGATTAAGACCCTGGGTAAACCTTTTTTACTGTCTCTTGTTGTTCACATCCTCCGGATACTCAATACAACCGAGAAGGATGCTGACGTTATTGGCATGTGGCCACATCAGGATATTGCACGTACCTGGACACTCGGGGTTTATTATTAAGGGCATTGTTCAGCCCGACATATGTTATAAAGACCGAATACCTTAGGGAGTGTTCGGCGTCGCGAGTTTGGCCTTATATGCATCAGCTCCGAATCATGTCTTTGGTCAAATGTTGGGTTTGCCCGACTCCCATGTTTTGGTACCTTACATTCCACTATATCGGCTAAGGTAGCACTGGGAGAACTACTGTGATTGTGCCCTGGTTCATCCGGATGAGCACCTCAGTAGAGAAAACCGAAAACTGACTGTCATGATAAAGCGCAAGACTGGTCAACCACTCGATGACTCAGCGGAATCTTCGGGATTCCTCCGCATTAACGAAGGGCCGTTTCCCGGTCATGTACGTACGCGCCCTGTATCCAGACAAGCGCAGAAGTACTAGAGGCTATATAGTAGCCCCACCGTCAAACTCCTATGGCTAAGTGAAAGTGTTAAAGCAATATAGTCCGATTGCCTCGTTCGCTGCGCTACCACCTCCTTCATGGACCAAGACGTTGGATCAAGTGTGAACACGTGTTTTTTGCGAACACCCCCGCATTACATGCGTGGGGGCGGAAGCCGACGACTGCAAACTTTCAGGTTATATACATATATACATAAACGGCCGCACATGAGGCATCATAATACTTTCAGGCAAAAGTATAAACACAGCCTTTATAATTCAATAAAACATGGTTTTACAATGGGAATACATGTCACTAGAACATAATATTCTTCGAGCACTGAGCCTCTATTGAACGAGCACCTTCAAGGACTTCTTCAAAGTAGTGCTCGGCAGATACTTGGCCGACGGCCGAACTCTGGGTTGCAATAGCGGTGGCCTCCATCTCTGCCCAGTATGTATTGACACGGGCAAGTGCCATACGCGCACCCTCTATGCACGCCCGACCTCTTCATAGCATCGATGTGGGGCACATCACCAAGGAACTGTTGCACTAAACTAAAATAACTATTCGGCCTTGGCCCTTCCGGCCACAGATGATCCACAATAGACCCCGTGGCAAGCCCGGATAACCTATGGAGCTCGGCCCACTCGGCCATTCGCTCATTCAACAGCAGCGGACGCACTGGAACATGGAACTGTGACCAAAATAGCCTTTCCACTTCACGATCTTTTTGATCCTTGAAGTACTCGGCCGCATCAGCAGCACTGGCTGCCAAATCCACGTATGCGTCTGCAGAACTCCATAGTTGATCAAGAGGGGCATACTTCGGATCTCCGAACTTCGTCCGCAACAAAAAGGGCTTCCCAGCCGCGATATCTCCAGCTTGACGCAGCTCCTCCTTCGCCGCTCTGATTTTAGAGCGGGCTTCCTTGGCTGCTACCATGGCCTTATCTAGGCCCGTCGCCTTCGCTTGTCTTTCTTTTTCAAGAAGCTGGTAATGGTCGGCGGCATCTTTCAACTCAACGGCCATCTTGGCTATTTTTTCCTTGCTTTGGCAATGCGCAGCCTGTTCGGCCCTCAGCTCTTCGACCACCTTTAGAGCGGCCGCATCACTATTCCCGGCTTGTTCCTTGGCTCGGGAAAGTTCTGCCCGGAGGGTCTCCACGGCGGCAGCTCCATCTGCAGTCACAACATATTAAAGATACTAGCATCATGCTCCTCTTACTATGTGTCAATCACCGGAGAAATCACATACCCTGTGCCTCGTCGAGCCGCTTGTTGACAAGCACGATGTCGGCATATGCCGCATCAAGTTGCCGCTTCAGCTCGACAAACTCACCAGTCCGGCTAGCCACCGGACCTTCAGCCACCTGCACAAGAAGGCGGCCTGATTATTACCTGGGACTATGATCCTCTGTTTGCCGCCGTTCTCGACGGCAACCAGAGTCTCAGGGGCTACTATCTGCATAGGGCACACCTAACGTGTGCGGTACTGTCAAAAACATACACTATTTCACGTACCTCAAAGCCTTTCAGCAGACTCATAAAATCTTCATGCAACCCGCTTTCGGCGGATGAAATCCTCTCAATCACCGTACCCATTAGCGTACGATGCGCTTCTGAATGGCCGCTTGCTCCAGAAGATCCTTCAGTGCGTCCGATCGCACACCGGACGGTTCCGGACTCTTTCTGTTGCTCTCTTTAGGAGCCGAATACTAAGGACTTCGGGTGGCCGAAGGATTACCCTCTGGCCTTGGCGGATCAGGAGAAACCCTCCGCGACGACACTTCAGGGTCGCCCGCCTCATGAGGCGGGGTGGCATGGGGAGGTGTTTCGCTCTCCATCATCTCCGGAAGAAGATCCCCCGAAGACGAACTCTGTCGATAAGGGCTATGATGTCTACTACACAACCTTCTTCTTGTAGACGTTGTTGGGCCTCCAAGTGCAGAGGTTTGTAGGAAAGTAGAAAATTTCCCTCAAGTGGATGACCTAAGGTTTATCAATCCTTAGGAGGCGTAGGATGAAGATGGTCGCTCTCAAGCAACCCTACAACCAAATAACAAAGAGTCTCTTGTGTCCCCAACACACCCAATGCAATGGTAAATTGTATAGGTGCACTAGTTCGGCGAAGAGATGGTGATACAAGTGCAATATGGATAGTAGATAATAGTTTTTGTAATCTGAAAATATAAAAACAGCAAGGTAACTAATGATAAAAGTGAGCGTAAACGGTATTGCAATGCTAGGAAACAAGGCCTAGGGTTCATACTTTCACTAGTGTAAGTCCTCTCAACAATAATAACATAATTGGATCACATAACTATCCCTCAACATGCAACAAAGAGTCACTCCAAAGTCACTAATAGCGGAGAACAAACGAATAGATTATGGTAGGGTACGAAACCACCTCAAAGTTATTCTTTCCAATCAATCAGTTGGGCTATTCCTATAAGTGTCACAAACAGCCCTAGAGTTCATACTAGAATAACACCTTAAGACACAAATCAACCAAAACCCTAATGTCACCTAGATACTCCAATGTCACCTCAAGTATCCGTGGGTATGATTATACGATGTGCATCACACAATCTCAGATTCATCTATTAAACCAACACAAAGGACCTCAAAGAGTGCCCCAAAGTTCTACCGGAGAATCACGACGAAAATGTGTGCCAACCCCTATGCATAGGTTCATGGGCGGAACCCGCAAGTTGATCACCAAAACATACATCAAGTGAATCACATGGTATCCCATTGTCACCACAGATACACACGGCAAGACATACATCAAGTGTTCTCAAATCTTTAAAGACTCAATCCGATAAGATAACTTCGAAGGGGAAACTCAATCCATTACAAGAGAGTAGAGGGGGGAAGAAACATCATAGGATCCAAATATAATAGCAAAGCTCGCGATATATCAAGATCGTACCACCTCAAGAACACGAGAGAGAGAGAGATCAAACACATAGCTACTGGTACATACCCTCAGCCCCGAGGGAGAACTACTCCCTCCTCGTCATGGAGAGCACCGGGATGATGAAGATGGCCACCGGAGAGGGATTGCCCCCTCCGGCAGGGTGCCGGAATGGGTCTAGATTGGTTTTCGGTGGCTACAGAGGCTTCTGGCGGCGGAACTCCCGATCTATTGTGCTCCTCGATAGTTTTAGGGTACGTGGGTATATATGGGTGAAAGAGATACATCAGGGGAGCCGCGAGGGGCCCACGAGGGTGGAGGGCGCACCCTAGGGGGGTGGGTGTGCCCCCCTGCCTCGTGGCTCCCTTGTTCCTTTCCTGACGTGCACTCCAAGTTTTTCCGGTAGCTTTCCTTCCAAAAATAACTTCTCCAGTTGGTTTCATTCCGTTTCGACTCCGTTTGATATTCCTTTTCTTCGAAACACTGAAATAGGCAAAAAAACAACAATTCTGGGTTGGGTCTCCGGTTAATAGGTTAGTCCCAAAAATAATATAAAAGTGGATAATAAAGCCCAATATTGTCCAAAACAGTAGATAATATAGCATGGAGCAATCAAAAATTATAGATACGTTGGAGACGTATCAAGCATCCCCAAGCTTAATTCCTGCTCGTCCTCGAGTAGGTAAATGATAAAAACAGAATTTTTGATGCGGAGTGCTACTTGGCATAATTTCAATGTAATTCTTCTTAATTTTGGTATGAATATTCAGATCCATAAGATTCAAGACAAAAGTTCATATTGACATAAAAATAATAATACTTCAAGCATACTAACTAAGCAATTATGTCTTCTCAAAATAACATGGCCAAAGAAAGTTATGCCTACAAAATCATATAGTCTGGCTATGCTCCATCTTCACCACACAAAAAATTTAAATCATGCACAACCCTGATGACAAGCCAGGCAATTGTTTCATACTTTTGATGTTCTCAAACTTTTTCAATCTTCACGCAATATATGAGCATGAGCCATGTATATAGCACTATAGGTGGAATAGAAGGGTGGTTGTGGAGAAGACAAAAAGGGAGAAGATAGTCTCACATCAACTAGGCGTATCAACGGGCTATGGAGATGCCCATCAATAGATATCAATGTGAGTGAGTAGGGATTGCCATGCAACGGATGCACTAGAGCTATAAATGTATGAAAGCTCAACAAAAGAAACTAGTGGGTGTGCATCCAACTCGCTTGCTCACGAAGATCGTAGGGCATTTTCAGGAAGCCCATCATTGGAATATACAAGCCAAGTTCTATAATGAAAGATTCCCACTAGTATATGAAAGTGACAACATAGGAGACTCTCTATCATGAAGATCATGGTGCTACTTTGAAGCACAAGTGTGGTAAAAGGATAGTAGCATTGCCCCTTCTCTCTTTTTCTCTAATTTTTTATTTTTTTATTTGGGCCTTCTCTTTTTTTGTGGCCTCTTTTATTTATTTATTTTCTTCCGGAGTCTCATCCCGACTTGTGGGGGAATCATAGTCTCCATCATCCTTTCCTCACTGGGACAATGCTCTAATAATGATGATCATCACACTTTTATTTACTTACAACTCGATACTTAGAACAAGATATGACTCTATATGAATGCCTCCGGCGGTGTACCGGGATGTGCAATGATGCATGAGTGACATGTATGAAAGAATTATGAACGGTGGCTTTGCCACAAATACAATGTCAACTTCATAATCATGCAAAGCAATATGACAATGATGGAGCGTGTCATAATAAACGGAACGGTGGAAGGTTGCATGGAAATATATCTCGGAATGGCTATGGAAATGCCATGATAGGTAGGTATGGTGGCTGTTTTTAGGAAGGTATATGGTGGGTTTATGGTACTGGCGAAAGTTGCGCGGTACTAGAGAGGCTAGCAATGGTGGAAGGGTGAGAGTGCGTATAATCCATGGACTCAACATTAGTCATAAAGAATTCACATACTTATTGCAAAAATCTATTAGTTATCGAAACAAAGTACTACGCGCATGCTCCTAGGGGGATAGATTGGTAGGAAAAGACCATCGCTCATCCCCGACCGCCACTCATAAGGAAGACAATCAATAAATAAATCATGCTCCGACTTCATCACATAACGGTTCACCATACGTGCATGCTACGGGAATCACAAACTTCAACACAAGTATATCTCAAATTCACAACTACTCAACTAGCATGACTCTAATATCACCATCTTCATATCTCAAAACAATCATCGAGTATCAAACTTCTCATAGTATTCAATGCACTCTATATGAAAGTTTTTATTATATCCCTCTTGGATGCCCATCATATGAGGACTAAATTCATAACCAAAGCAAATTATCATGCTGTTTAGGACTCTCAAAATAATATAAGTGAAGCACGAGAGTTCATCTATTTCTATAAAATAAAACCACCACCGTGCTCTAAAAAGATATAAGTGAAGTACTAGAGCAAATGACAAACTACTCCGAAAGATATAAGTGAAGATCAATGAGTAGTCGAATAATTATGCAACTATGTGAAGACTCTCTAACATTTAATAATTTAAGATCTTGATATTTTATTCAAACAGCAAGCAAAGCTAAAGAAAATGACATTCTAAGAACGGCAAACATCATGTGAAGAAGCAAAAACTTAGGATCAACCGAAACTAACCGATAGTTGTTGAAGAAGAAAGGTGGGATGCCAACCGGGGCATCCCCAAGCTTAGACGCTTGAGACTTATTGAAATATTATCTTGGGGTGCCTTTGTCATCCCCAAGCTTGAGCTTTTGTGTCTCATTAATTCCTCTCATATCACGGTCTCCCTAAATCTCAAAAGCTTCATCCACATAAAACTCAACAAGGACTCGTGAGATGAGTTAGTATAAACCATTGCAAAAACCTTATCATACTCTACTTTAGCAAATCACTAAAATTATTATTCAACATTTTATACTAAATGCCTCTGCATATTTAATAGTCCTATCCCCAAATAGAATCATTAAAGAAGCAAACATATGCAAACAATGCAAACATAACAGCAATCTGCCTAAACAGGACAGTCTGTAAAGAATGCAGCAACATCCATACTTCCCTAGCTCCAAAAATTATGAAAGAAAATTACCACTGTAGTAAATTTATCAGATCTTAATATGCAAAAGGTTTCAACATTTTATCACATTCTGAATTTTCTAGGGAATTATTGCAACAGTGGTAAACTTTCTGTTTTCAAACAGCAACATGAAGACTTGTAAAATAGGCATAGTAAAGGCTATCAATGCCACTTTTATTGAAATAAAAGATGAAAAACATTGTTCTAAATAACAGAAAGCAAATACTAACAAAATAAATTTACGCTCCAAGCAAAACACATATCATGTGGTGAATAAAAATATAGCTCCAAGTAAAGTTACCGATGAACGAAGACGAAAGAGGGGATACCTTCCGGGGAATCCCCAAGCTTAGGCTCTTGGATATCCTTGAATATTACCTTGGGGTGCCTTGGGCATACCCAAGCTTAGGCTCTTGACACTCCTTATTCCATAGTCCATCGAATCCTTACCCAAAACTTGAAAACTTCACAACACAAAACTTAACAGAAAACTCGTAAGCTCCGTTAGTATAAGAAAATAAATCACCACTTCAAGGTACTGTAATGAACTCACTCTTTATTTATATTGGTGTTAAACCTACTGTATTACAAATTCTATATGGTTTGTAAACTCCTTTACTAGCCATAGATTCATTAAAATAAGCAAACAACGCACGAAAAACAGAATCTGTCAAAAACAGAACAGTCTGTAGTAATCTGGATCAAACTTATACTTATGGAACTCATAAAATTCTCAAATAAATTTATGGACGTGAGGAATTTATCTATTAATCATCTGCAAAAATAATTAGCTAAATATCACTCTCCAATAAAAAATGGCAGACATTCTCGTAAGCGCTAAAGTTTCTGTTTTTTACAGCATGATCAACAAAACTTTCCCCAAGTCTTCCCAACGGTTCTACTTGGCACAAACACTAATTAAAAGCATAAAACCACATCTAAACAGAGGCTAGATGAATTATTTATTACTAAACAGGAACAAAAAGCAAGGAATAAAAATAAAATTGGGTTGCCTCCCAACAAGCACTATCGTTTAACGCCCCTAGCTAGGCATGATGATTTCAATGATGCTCACATAAAAGATAAGAATTGAAACATAAAGAGAGCATCATGAAGAATATGACTAACACATTTAAGTCTAACCCACTTCCTATGCATAGGGATTTTGTGAGCAAACAACTTATGGGAGCAATAATCAACTAGCATAGGAAGTCAAAACAAGCATAACTTTGAAACTTTAAGCACATAGAGAGGAAACTTGATATTATTGCAATTCCTACAAGCATATATTCCTCCCTCATAATAATTTTCAGTAGAATCATGAATGAATTCAACAATATAACCAGCACCTAAAGCATTCTCTTCATGATCTACAAGCATAGAAATTTTATTACTCTCCACACAAGCAAAAATTTTCCCATGAATAATAGTGGGAGCAAACTCAACAAAATAATTATCATGTGAGGCATAATCCAACTGAAAACTAAAATCATGATGAAAATTTTCATGGATATCATTATTCTTCATAGCGTACAAGTCATCACAATAATTATCATAGATAGCAACTTTGTTCTCATAATCAATTGGAACCTCTTCCGGAATAGTGGATTCATCACAAAATAAAGTCATGACCTCTCCAAATCCACTTTAATCAATATAATCATCATAAATAGGAGGCATGCTTTCATCATAATAAATTTGCTCATCAAAACTTGGGGGACAAAAAATATCATCTTCATCAAACATAGCTTCCCCAAGCTTGTGGCTTTGCATATCATTAGCATCATGGATATTCAAGGAATTCATACTAACAACATTGCAATCGTGCTCATCATTCAAATATTTAGTGCCAAACATTTTATAGATTTCTTCTTCTAGCACTTGAGCACAATTATCCATTCCATCATACTCATGAAAGATATTAAAAAGGTGAAGCGTATGAGACAAACTTAATTCCATTTTTTTGTAATTTTCTTTTATAAACTAAACTAGTGATAAAACAAGAAACTAAAAGACTCGATTGCAAGATCTAAAGATAAACCTTCAAGCGCTAACCTCCCCGGCAACGGCGCCAGAAAAGAGCTTGATGTCTACTACACAACCTTCTTCTTGTAGACGTTGTTGGGCCTCCAAGTGCAGAGGTTTGTGGGACAGTAGCAAATTTCCCTCAAGTGGATGACTTAAGGTTTATCAATCCGTAGGAGGCGTAGGATGAAGATGGTCTCTCTCAAGCAACCCTACAACCAAATAACAAAGAGTCTCTTGTGTCCCCAACACACCCAATACAATGGTAAATTGTATAGGTGGACTAGTTCGGCGAAGAGATGGTGATACAAGTGCAATATGGATAGTAGATAATAGTTTTTGTAATCTGAAAATATAAAAACAGCAAGGTAACTAATGATAAAAGTGAGCGTAAATGGTATTGCAATGCTAGGAAACAAGGCCTAGGGTTCATACTTTCACTAGTGTAAGTCCTCTCAACAATAATAACATAATTGGATCACATAACTATCCCTCAACATGCAACAAAGAGTCACTCCAAAGTCACTAATAGCGGAGACAAACGAAGAGATTATGGTAGGGTACAAAAGCACCTCAAAGTTATTCTTCCCAATCAATCCGTTGGGCTATTCCTATAAGTGTCACAAACAGCCCTAGAGTTCGTACTAGAATAACACCTTAAGACACAAATCAACCAAAACCCTAATGTCACCTAGATACTCCAATGTCACCTCAAGTATCCGTGGGTATGATTATACGATATGCATCACACAATCTCAGATTCATCTATTAAACCAACACAAAGGACCTCAAAGAGTGCCCCAAAGTTCTACCGGAGAATCACGACGAAAACGTGTGCCAACCCCTATGCATAGGTTCATGGGCAGAACCCGCAAGTTGATCAGCAAAACATACATCAAGTGATTCACGTGGTATCCCATTGTCATCACAGATATGCACGGCAAGACATACATCAAGTGTTCTCAAATCTTTAAAGATTCAATCCGATAAGATAACTTCGAAGGGGAAACTCAATCCATTACAAGAGAGTAGAGTGGGGAAGAAACATCATAGGATCCAAATATAATATCAAAGCTCGCGATACATCAAGATCGTACCACCTCAAGAACACGAGAGAGAGACAGAGAGAGAGAGAGAGATCAAACACATAGCTACTGGTACATACCCTCAGCCCCGAGGGAGAACTACTCCCTCCTCATCATGGAGAGCACCGGGATGATGAAGATGGCCATCGGAGAGGGATTGCCCCCTCCGGCAGGGTGCCGGAACGGGTCTACATTGGTTTTTTGTGGCTACAAAGGCTTCTGGTGCCGGAACTCCCGATCTATTGTGCTCCTCGATAGTTTTAGCGTACGTGGGTATATATGGGTGAAAGAGATACGTCAGGGGAGCCACGAGGGGCCCACGAGGGTGGAGGGCGCGCCCTAGGGGTGTGCGTTGGGAAACGTAGTAATTTCAAAATTTTCCTACGCACACGCAAGATCATGGTGATGCATAGCAACGAGAGGGGAGAGTGATGTCTACGTACCCTCGTAGACCGGCAACGGAAGCGTTGACACAACGTAGAGGAAGTAGTCGTACGTCTTCCCGATCTGACCGATCCAAGTACCGAACGTACGGCACCTCCGAGTTCTGCACACGCTCAACTCGGTGACGTCCCTCGAGCTCCGATCCAGCCGAGTGTTGAGGGAGAGTTTCGTCAGCACGACGGCGTGATGACGGTGATGATGTTCTACCGACGCAGGGCTTCGCCTAAGCACCGCTACGATATGACCGAGGTGGAATATGGTGGAAGGGGGCATCACACACGGCTAAGGAACGATCACGAAGATCAACTTGTGTGTCATGGGGTGCCCCCTGCCCCCGTATATAAAGGAGGGAGGGGGGAGGTGCGGCCGGCCCCTAGGGGTGCGCCTGGAGGAGTCCTACTCCCACCGGGAGTAGGACTCCCCCCTCTTGCCTTGTTGGAGAAGGAAAGGGGAAGGGGGAAAGAGGAAAGGGGGGCGCCGCCCCCCTTCCTTGTCCTATTCGGACTAGGGGGGAGGGGGCGCGCAGCCTGCCCTGGCCGGCCCTCCTCTTCTCCCTTAGGGCCCAAGTAGGCCCATTAACCCCTGGGGGGTTCCGGTAACCCCCCGGTACTCCGGTAAAATCCCGATTTCACCTGGAACGATTCCGATATCCAAATATAGGCTTCCAATATATCAATCTTTATGTCTCGACCATTTCGAGATGCCTCGTCATGTCCGTGATCACATCCGGGACTCTGAACAACCTTCGGTACATCAAAACACAAAAACCCTAATTACAATCGTCACCGAACTTTAAGCGTGCGGACCCTACGGGTTCGAGAACTATGTAGACATGACCGAGACACGTCTCCGGTCAATAACCAATAGTGGAACCTAGATGCTCATATTGGTTCCTACATATTCTACGAAGATCTTTATCGGTCAAACCGCATAACAACATACGTTGTTCCCTTTGTCACCGGTATGTTACTTGCCCGAGATTCGATCGTCGGTATCTCAATACCTAGTTCAATCTCGTTACCGGCAAGTCTCTTTACTCGTTCCGTAATACATCATCCCGCAACTAACTCATTAGTTGCAATGCTTGCAAGGCTTAAGTGATGTGCATTATCGAGAGGGCCCAGAGATACCTCTCCGACAATCGGAGTGACAAATCCTAATCTCGAAATACGCCAACCCAACAAGTACCTTTGGAGACACCTGTAGAGCACCTTTATAATCACCCAGTTACGTTGTGATGTTTGGTAGCACACAAAGTGTTCCTCCGGTAAATGGGGGTTGCATAATCTCATAGTCATAGGAACATGTATAAGTCATGAAGAAAGCAATAGCAACAAACTAAACGATCAAGTGCTATGCTAATGGAATGGGTCAAGTCAATCACATCATTCTCTAATGATGTGACCCCGTTAATCAAATGACAACTCATGTCTATGGCTAGGAAACTTAGCCATCTTTGATTCAACGAGCTAGTCAAGTAGAGGCATACTAGTGACATACTGTTTGTCTATGTATTCACACATGTATTATGTTTCCGGTTAATACAATTCTAGCATGAATAATAAACATTTATCATGATATAAGGAAATAAATAATAACTTTATTTTGCCTCTAGGGCATATTTCCTTCAGGGTGGGCGTGCCCCCTGCCTCGTGGCTCCCTCGTTCCTTTCCTGACATGCACTCCAAGTTTTTCCGGTAGCTTTCCTTCCAAAAATAACTTGTCCAGTTGGTTTCATTCCGTTTTGACTCCGTTTGATATTCCTTTTCTTCAAAACACTGAAATAGGCAAAAATCAGCAATTCTGGGCTGGGCCTCCGGTTAATAGGTTAGTCCCAAAAATAATATAAAAGTGGATAATAAAGCCCAATATTGTCCAAAACAGTAGATAATATAGCATGGAGCAATCAAAAATTATAGATACGTTGGAGACGTATCAGGCTACGATCCGAACTACAAGATATATGCTTCGGTTATTGTCTTCAGAAGTAATGTAGGATATTTTACTATTAAGTACTTTTTATTTACTTACAGCTCGGTAGAGGGCTGATCCCCCTGCGGCCCCATGCGGCAAGAGTACCCTTCGAGGCAGGACCCTCTGGTGAAGATTTCTTCCCCCGTTTGGAAACCTTTGTTTTAGGGTCTTCAAAGGTGGTCCTCTTCCTTCCTTGGGGAGAGGGAATTTCAGATTCTTCTCCCTGGTTATCCTCCTTCGTGGAGGTGCTAATTCCCCCGGTTTGGATGAATAATGAGTGAGGCATGCTTTCAGCCTCTTTATTCCCCCCTTTATCTTCCCCTGAGGGCGCCTGATAAGGCGCCGGCTCGAGCATTCTGGCTAGTACTGGATCGGCCGAGCCTTCGGCAAGGGGGGGGGGCGAACACCTGATCATCTTCTCCTTTGTTACCCAGTCCTGGTCAAAGAGCGACTTTTTACAATGATGTTATGATAAATAAAAAGATAGCATGTTCGGCCACGGGATTACTTACTTGGGTATCTGGGCGATTACAGCTCAGACCCGCATCCTCGGTGGTGTCCAGACACTTTATTTGTGGTCCGAAGAACAATTTGTACATCTCTTTGAGCGTCATGCCGAGGGTGTGCTGAATAGTTCGCGGTCCTTCCAGGTTGAATTCCCACATACGGAGGGGTCAACGTTTGCAAGGCGGGACTCGACGAACTAGCATGAGTTGCATTACCATGACCAGGCTGACATCTCTCTCAAGGAGATATCGGATGCGACTCTGCAATATCGGCACATCATTTACTGGCCCCCAGTCCAGCCCCTTGTTGATCCATGACGTCAGTTGTGGTGGGAGGCCCGAGCGAAAGGCAGGGGCGGCCACCCACTTGGTACCCCGGGGAGCTGTGATATAAAACCACTCCTGTTGCCATAAACTGGACACCAAGGAACCTTTTGGCCATGGAACATCGGCGCCTTTGCTTATTACGGCACCTCCGCACTCTGCGTGTCTCCCCCCAATCATCTTCGGCTTCACATTGAAAGTTTTGAGCCATAGGCCGAAGTGTGGGGTAATGCGGAGGAAGGCCTCACACGCAACGATGAACGACGAGATGTGAAGGATGGAATCCGGGGCCAGGTCATGGAAGTCCAGCCCATAATAAGACATGAGCCCTCTGACAAAGGGATCTAGAGCAAGGCCTAGCCCTCGGAGGAAGTGAGAGATGAATACAACGCTCTCGCTGGGTTCCGGAGTGGGAATGACCCGCCCTCGAGCAGGCAGCCTGTGCGAGATTTCGCCGGTCAAATACCTGGCCTCTCTTAGCTTCTTGGTGTCTTCCTCTGTGACGGAGGAAGGCATCCATCGACCTTAAAGGTTGGATCCAGACATGGTTGAAGGTCCAAAGCGCCTGACCTGAGCCTTGGGTGGGGGAAGGATTCGATTGAGTGCGAGAGGAAAAAAAAAGGACGGGCCTTGGCCTCTTTATAAAGAGGTTGAATATCAAGTGTCCTCCTTGACACGTCTCCGTCGTATCTACTTTTCCAAACACTTTTGCCCTTGTTTTGGACTCTAACTTGCATGATTTGAATGGAACTAACCTGGACTGACGCTGTTTTCAGCAGAATTGCTATGGTGTTATTTATGTGCAGAAACAAAAGTTCTCGGAATGACCTGAAACTTCACGGAACATCTATTCGGAAATAATAATAAAATCCTTGCAAAAGATGAAGGCCAGGGGTCCCACCACCTGTCCACGAGGGTGGGGGGCACGCCTACCCCCTAGGGCGCGCCCCTACCTCGTGGGCCCCCTGGAGCTCCTTCGACCTCAACTCCAACTCTATATATTTGGTTTTGGAGAGAAAAAAAATTAGAGAGAAGAATTCATCGCGTTTTACGATACAGAGCCGCCGCCAAGCCCTAAAACCTCTCGGGAGGGCTGATCTGGAGTCCGTTCGGGGCTCCGGAGAGGGGAATCCGTCGCCATCGTCATCATCAACCATCCTCCATCACCAATTTCATGATGCTCACGGCCGTGCGTGAGTAATTCCATCATAGGCTTGCTGGACGGTGATGGGTTGGATGAGATCTATCATGTAATCGAGTTAGTTTTGTTAGGGTTTGATCCCTAGTGTCCACTATGTTCTGAGATTGATGTTGCTATGACTTTGCTATGCTTAATCACTACAAAAAATACACTTCCGTGATGATACGTGTTTGTCACAATAGGTCGCTTTTTTTGTCATGCATGTACATCCATGACAAATTTATGACAGAATCAAGATAGTCATACCTGTGCTGTCGTAGAAGTGTTCCATGACATTACCAAAATTATCATCACGGAAGTGTCCACTTCCATGATGATAAATCGCGCGTCACAGAAGTGCTTTCGTCAAGGGTGACCGACACGTGGCATCCACTATAACGGAACGTCGTTAAGCTATCGGGTCGGGTTTTGTATCCGATAACCCGTTAACAGACCCGACCAATGGGAAATTTCCACGTGTAAAATTCTTATTGGCCAGACGAAACACGTGTCAGCTCGTCAGTGGGTCGGATAGGCGCCTATGATACGTCGACACATGACACGGCCCAACAGAGGCCCATTCCTGTGAAAAGGCCGGCCCATTTGACTTGGTCAAAAGGTGGCGGGCCGGCCCATGGAAAGCCTGTTAACGGCCTGTTCGCATATAGCCCATTTACAGCCCGCTAACCCAAGGCCCGTTACGCCCTATCCGAATTAGGCCCAGTAGCGTCATCTGGGCCATCCAATATGATTCTAGCCCGTTTTCACTTCTGGCCCATGTATGGCCCATGACGTCTTTTGGCCCATATGAGGCCCTATGTAACTATTGGCCTATTAACGGCCCGTGGTGAAACTGGCCTGTAATGAATAGTGTATCACTTTATACCCATTAACGGCCCGTTATTCCGTTGGGCCGTTTCCAGCCCGTGTTATCTTTCGGCCTTCTCAGAGCCCATTTATTCTTGGGCTCATTTCCAGCATTCGTTTACTTACGGCCCGTTACTGTCATTTTCTGCTTGTGGGCCAAATTCAGCCCGTGGTTACAGCCGGCCCGTTTGTGGTCCGTTAATACGTTGGGCCATTTTCATAGCCTCATCAAATACGGCCTATTAACGATGGTCCGTTACGGTCGGCCCATGAACGAACGATTCCAACTCTAGCCCATTTACGGCCATAATGCGGCCTGTTATTGGCCCATGTTTGGCCAATCGATCATACGGCCCGTATAAGGCCCATTGATGATACAGCCCGTAGAAGGCCCATTGTTTCTACGGCCCATAGAAGGCCTACTATTTCTACGGCCCGTAGAAGGCCCACTGTTTCTACAGCCCGTAGGAGGCCCAGTGTCACTACATTAAATATTAGCCCATGGTTATTGTGGCCTAGTTTTAAAAAATAGGTTATTGCAGCCACTAGTTAACCGCGGAAAAAGAACTGCAATAACTACAAGCAAACAAATAAACAAGACAACAAGGAAATAAATAAGCAAGCAACTAACGCTAGGCTATCACGGCTATTACACATACTACATCCACTGGGCATCAAAGTTCGCCACCAGTGCAAATATAGGGAACAAAGCAGCATATCATATACACTGGCTGTCAAAATTGGCCACCAGTGCAAATAAACGCGGCAGCAAAACAAGAGCATAACTGAAACAACTTCAGAAGAGCTCAAGAAACGTTATCCTGGGTATCCACCATGCTGGCAATAAGCTTAGCAAGATGATTAGCTTTGTCCTGTTTGGCACTAAAATCCTCCAATGCTTGCTGTTGCACCAGAAAGTATGCATCTGAATGCTCCAGGGACTTCCGTAGTCCTTCCGCTTCTTGTCGCAGCACAGCTGAACGATGTCTTTCAGCTTGTAGTTGAGACTCAAGAAACCGAACTGATTCAGACAGTGAGTTTGAATAGCTTGTGCAAGCGGTAGTGGCCAGTAACTCCAACACTAAACCAAGACAGGATGTGTCACTATCCTGAACCTTATCTGCATTACTTCCTTTACCGTTCCTTAATAAGGCACTCTTCCCCAATATTCTGTCAGCATTCTAAAAGAAGAAACAAGCAGACACATAACAAGTTTAGCATGTACTAGTATATGAAACTCATTTCGGTGAACCAGTTCATTAGTAAGGTGGACAGGATTAAACTACCAAGTCTTCTATTGCCAAGTACTAGTACATAATAAAAGCATCAAACAAACATATATCTATGTCCTATGGTAGCAATGGAATCTTAAATTAGAACAGTTGTTCTTCAGGTTTAGGCACTTGTTCTACATGAACAGAGTACAGTAAGACGCAAGAATATAATACTTAAAAATAGAAAATGAGCTCATAAACCTTACCACATTCTTGGTTTGGGACCAGTACAGAACAAGGCGTTCCCAGTCATCGTCCAGTAAATGTGTCTCAGGAGAACGTAAGGGAATTTGATGAGTTTCTTTGCCGGTGAAGTACGTTTTCTTCGGGTAATTCCGATACTGCCACCAAGCATTCTTGAAGATAGCAGAGGTATTAGCACAGGTTACCTCATCCTGAGTTTCCAAATCGGTCCTTCTCTATAGAGAAAAATGGGAAAATTTGCTGTATTATAACCATCATGGAGGTAGGATGTATGGGACGAAGCAAAGTAATTGCCATGAATAACATTACTTGCACATAACTCCTGGACAAACACCTGCAACTGGCATTTTCCTTCATCTTCGGTATAATATTTCCAAGATGGGAAGATACGCACATACGATTTAACAACATCAAATGCGATAGATGCTAAACTACGACTAGCTGGTTGTGCTTCCTCCACAGGAATAGGCGTACTAACTGGTGGAGTTGGGGTTCACCGTGATAGTACTGGCCCTTTGGGCACTGGAGCTGCCTTACTAACTACTCTTGTTTGGGAGCTCTGTGGTGGAGATGGTGCTGTGTCAACAAGAACTGGGTTACTATCGGCTGGGGTTGGGGTTAGATTGGGTGAAGCTGGTTCTCTGTCCATCGTAGTAGGGGTACAATCTGCGAGAGTTTGGGTTATGTGTGGTAGGGCTGGTTCTTGTGCATGTACAACCGGGGTGCTATCTCCACCAAGAGGTAGCACTGTTTTATTTGAAGACCGTGTTTTTAGTCCGCTAGATACTGGCATCACCCGCTCCAATTCAAATGGCTGATAAACAGGAAACATAGTTGAATGTACAGACATTGTATGAGAGACAGATGCAATAGATAGTGTGGAAAAAAGAGGGCATGAAATAGTTGACATGTATATTGTTTAATTAAAACGGATAGCATGACATAATTTCACATATATGATGTCTATCTAAACTGGATAGCATAGCATAACATAATTCAAAGATATGATGAATAACTAAACAGGATCACATGACATAATTCACCTACATGTTATCTAAGTAATCAGGATCGCATCATTTAATTCACATATGTGATTTATATGCTAAACAGAGGGCATTCGATATGATGTCTGAACTAAGAACATGGTGTTGAATATTGTGTATATGATGTCTAAACTATGCAATGCAAGACACCGTATGCATGATATGAGCAGTATAACCGTGCCAAGTTAGAGCATACACCTCAGTGGGGGAATAGGACTGGTCATCTATCTCTGAATCCATCTCTGAGGAGCTATCAGGACCCAACAAGAGATCTGCTTCGACAGGTAGCACTATCTGCTCTGAAGGCCTTTGAGGGAGTCCTGGATAAGGGGGTGTTCGAATAGCCGGACTATACCTTCAGCCGGACTCCTCGACTATGAAGATACAAGATTGAAGACTCCTTGGCGTAGAAGGCAAGCTTGGCGATACGGATATGTAGATCTCCTACCATTGTAACCGACTTTGTGTAACCCTAACCCTCTCCGGTGTCTATATAAACCGGAGGGTTTTAGTCCGTAGGAAAACATACAGAACAACAATCATACCATAGGCTAGCTTCTAGGGTTTAGCCTCTCCGATCTCGTGGTAGATCTACTCTTGTACTACCCATATCATCAATATTAATCAAGCAAGACGTAGGGTTTTACCTCCATCGAGAGGGCCCAAACCTGGGTAAAACTTCATGTCCCTTGCCTCCTGTTACCATCCGGCCTAGACGCACAGTTCGGGACCCCCTACCCGAGATCCGCCGGTTTTGACACCGACATTGGTGATTTCATTGAGAGTTACTCTGTGTCGTCGCCATCAGGAAGGATGCCTCGCCCCGTCTTTAAAGATGGCACCGTTGCTAAGGGAGCTTTGGCTGTCGGCCAAACCCTCCGGCTAGGTGGTTTTCTTATAACCGCCTATTCGGCTTCTGCGCCAACGATGACCTCTCGAGCCATCGAAAACAATCTTCATGTCAGCTCGGAACTCGCCGAGCAGTTAGATCCAATGGAGCTCTCCTCCATAAACGAGCTCTTGGATCGCTTCGCCGCCCTTGGAGTCGCTACGGATTATGACCAGATTGGGCCTAAACCCAATCTGAGAGAGATTAGCTCTCCCCAAGTCACCCATCATGTTGCCGTGGTAGAGGGACAGTGCGGCGACCCTTCATCTATCTTAAGGACTCGTTACGTCCGGATTCCCGATCCCTCCAAGCCGGATACCCGCAGAGGGGAGGATATCACTCAAGACCTGAACTTAGAGTCAGGCGACGGACTGGATTCATTGGACAACATCCAGGAATCCAAATTTCCGAGTTTGGAAATTCCTCGGCCTCTGAGCCTCAGATGGGGTGAGGCTTCGGATTTAATTCCACCCACCCACCCGAACATTAGCGATCTATCCCAAATTAGGCAAGAGCCCGAAGAAACAGTACATCATTACTGGGCCAGATTCCTCCTGGTTATGAACAGGATAAAGGACTGCCACGAGGAAGACGCGATTTCATTCTTCTACAATAATTGCACGGACAAGGGAATCCTCAACGCCATAAGTCACCGTGATATTACACGCTTCGCTGACTTGGCGTCCATAGTACGAAAGTACTGTGTGATGGAAAGCGCCTGGAAAACCGAAATAAAATTTTGGGACAATCTGGCCCTGAATGCAAACCCAATCCGAAATAAAAGGGTGCATCATCGCCAGACACCCGGGTCAAACACCAAAAAGCAAAAACCCTCTACAGGGCATGGAACCGTATTGGAAGGATGGCTTAATGGACCCTGTAAAATTCATAGTACAGAGGACGCCACACCAACTCACAGCCTTAGAGCATGTTGGATACTCCGGCAGGTGGCCAAAATTGGCGAAAATCTCCTAATTCCGGAGGCCACAGAAAGCCACCCCATAGACACCAATATGGTATTAACAGTCTTCGAGACTTTCGCATCAAATAATATGCGAAAAAGGACACTCCGCAGCCTTGCCGAAGTCTACCAAGTAGCAACAATAAATCCATGGAGTGACACGGCTATTACCTTTAACGCCAGTGATGAACCTAAATTCCGAACAGCCCGAGCACCAGCCGCATTGGTCCTCAGTCCAATAATGGACGGCTTTCGTCTTACCAAGGTACTCATGGACGGCGATAGCGGATTGAACCTCATTTATGAGGAAACCCTTCAAAGAATGGAAATAGACTAGAACCGCATTGAGCGAAGCAGCACAACCTTTAGAGGAATAATCCCCAGTCGGGAAGCGCGCTGTACAGGAAAAATCACACTAGATGTGGTGTTCGGCACGCCGGATAATTACAGGTCCGAAGAGGTCACGTTCCATGTGGCTCCGTTCAGCAGCGGTTATCACGCTCTGCTAGGGCGGGAAGCGTTTACAATCTTCCAAGCAATACCCCATTACGGGTACATGAAGCTCAAGATGCCCGGGCCCAACGGGATCATCACTCTTGCTAGTGATCCGGACATAGCACTCCGCATCGAAAACAAGACAGCTGCACTGGCCCTTGAGGCACTATCCGGAGCCCTAGCGGCTGAGGAACTGACTGCGCTGCGCTCCATGGTGAATAGAGACGACATGGTACTCGACAAAAGATACAAGTCCACCTCCTTTAAACCGGCGGACGAAATAGCCAAATTCCAGGTCCATCCAACGGACCCCAATAAAACAGCTTCCATCGGGGCACATTTAAACCCTGATGTAGATGCCGCACTGCGAGAGTTCCTGCGAGAGAACTGGGACATTTTCGCCTGGCACCCTTCAGACATGCCAGGAATCCCATGCAGGCTGGCCGGGCACAGCTTAAATATCCTAAAAGAATTCAAGCCTATCAAGCAAGCTCTTCAGCGTTTTTCCGAACCTAAGAGACAGGCCATGGGAGAAGAGCTAGCAAAGCTATTGGAGGCCGGATTCATCAGAGAAATAAAACATCCGGACTGGCTAGCAAACCTGGTGATGGTACCAAAGAAGGACAAATCCTGGCACCTGTGCGTTGATTTTAAGGACCTTAACAAGGCTTGCCCAAAGGATCCCTTCCCACTCCCCTGCATCGATCAAATTATCGACGCTACCGCAGGACACGATTCGTTGTCTTTCCTCGACGCATATTCCGGCTACCATCAAATCAAGATGGCAGAAC
>NC_053024.1:556931125-557007764 GCF_003073215.2 Triticum urartu
TTATAGCAGAGTAGCAATCACACACTTATTACATCGAGTGTCTCAAAAGAGAACTTATTACAATAAATATGGCTTAAGGCCATCTAATAACGATAACAGCGGAAGGCTTGGAAGATAAGTGAGTCCATCAACTCCAACGGCATCACTGAGTATAGAACCACGACCTAAAAACTCCTTATTCGTCGTCTGAAAAGTCTGCAACATTAACGTTGCAGCCCGAAAACGGGTCAGCACATGGAATATGCTGGCAAGGTAACACATAGAGAGTAATGGAATGCAACAGCTATACTATATGCATATTTGGCTGGTGGAAAAGCTCTATGGTTATAAGGTTTTTGCGTAAAGCCAATTTTTCCCTACTCCAAAGGAATAAATTTAATTACTATCATGGTGGTTGTTAAACATTGAGAATGGTTGACAGCATTCTCAATCCCAATTAAAATAACATCATTAAACCCAACAAAATTAACTTTAGAGTAACATGTTGAGATTCACATGATAATCCAGGTACTAGATACTCAAGATGTCCATAACCGGGGACACGGCTAACCATGATTAGTTCATTACACTTTGCAGAGGTTTGTGCACTTTTCCCCACAAGACTCGATCGCCTCCGTTTGATTTCTCGCACTACATGGTGTTTGAGAAACGGATGACCGAGACACAGTCTTTCAGAAGCACTAGCACCTTACGATGGATTGACCGGTACACCTACTTTCCCCTACATCTGCTAGTCTACCCTGTAAGAGTTCGCGCGACTTACTCAACTATGCCAGAGCCCATAATGGCTTGTGGCTGCACACGGAAGTTTCTAGTATGAATAATCTCATGATCCCTTTGAGCCTGGGTGGCGGTCCAAAAGAAAAACAGGCAAGTCCTGGAATACCCAGGTGCCTCAATCCACCTAGATGTGTGTTTAGGTTGCCACCTTAGATAAACCCTTAATTAACAATCTCACATCTATCATGGATATCACTCACCCAATCCACGTCTACTAGCATAGCATGGCATAATAAGCAAACGTAGAAATAACTGCCAAAGGTTTGATAATAAACAGGTAATAGGTACTACCTCATCTACTTCCCATCCCACAATTTAATTAGATTCTAATCATGCAATGTGTGAGCATTGATCTAATGCAATAAAACTGGGTTGTAGAAAAAGGTATGATCAAAGTGTTACTTGCCTTGCTGATGATCCACGAAACCTAGAGATTCGAAGTAACAGGCGGCGCACTCCGGGTATTCTATCGCAGACAAACAAACAAGCATACAATAAGTACTCATCTAATGCACAGGTAAAACTCAAATAGAAGATCTAACCAGAAAGTTCAACTTAAGAACCCTGGTTTGCAAAAAGAATCAAATCGAACGAAACAAAAGAAATCAAACGGCGAAAGAAAACAACTTCGTTCTAGTAATCTGGATCTAGGGCAAATTTTACAGTAGCAAAAACTTGTTTAAGTTGATTATTCGGAAGGAGAGTTTTGAGACGAAACTCGAAGCACTTGAATCGCCTGATTCCGATAAATGAGCGAAAAGTTATACTAAAACGAAAATCGGATCAGAAATCGCAATCAGAAAATAACCGCGAAAAATCCGACGAAAAAGAAAAACGACGAACAGATTAAACGTTAATTAACCTAATCCAAACATAATTAAAATAAGATAAAATAAAAAAATCGAAAATAAAACTGACGAAAAAGAAATTTTTCTTAAAAACAAATCGGCACGGAAGTCGAGGCGGCGGTGAACCTCGGGCGGCGTGCAACTCCGGCGAGTCGGCGGCGGGTCCGGCGGATCGGGCGCGGGGCTGGTGTGGGGTGGGGGCTCGGGTGCGGCGCTATAAAAAGGCGCCCCGGGCGGAGTCCCGCTCGGGTACGGCCCAAGGTCGGTTTCATTTTTTTTATAATTACGCTCGGAAGAAAAATAAAAAGAAATACTAAACCGACTCCAAAAATCATGAAATAAATTTTCCCGGGTTTCTCAAATCATGCCCGATAAAGTGAACATTTATTTGGGCCCTAAATGCAATTTTGAAAAACGCGCATTTTTCCTAAATTCAAATAAAAATACCGAAAACTCCGAAATAAATCTTATTTGATTTTTTTATTAAATCCTCAATATTTCTATATTTTGGGAAAGTCATTTTATTCCCTCTCTCATATTTTTGTAATAGAAATAATTGATGATAAAATAAATAAAATCAAATGATCCTGTTTACATAATTTGAGAAAACTCAAATATGTAAATAACGAAATCCCCAACTCTCTCCGTGGGTCCTTGAGTTGCTTAGGATTTTCTACGATCAAAACCAAAAGCAAAATAAAATATGATATGCATGATGACCTAATGTATAACATTCCAAATTGAAAATTTGGGATGTTACAAACCTACCCCCCTTAGGATGAATCTCGCCCTCGAGATTTGGGTTGGCTAGAAAATAGGTGAGAGTGGTCTTTGAGTAAATCTTCCTCTCGCTCCCAGGTGGCTTCATCCTCCGTGTGGTGGCTCCACTGAACTTTGCAAAACTTGATAACCTTGCTGCGAGTAACTCGACTGGCAAACTCAAAAATCTTGACTGGTTTCTCCTCATAGGTCAAATTGTTATCCAACTGAATTGATTCCAATGGCACTGTGTCTCTCAAAGGTATGTCAGCCATCTCCGCATGACACTTCTTCAACTGAGAAACGTGGAACACATCATGCACTCCTGCCAATCCTTCTAGAAATTCCAACTTGTAGGCTACTTCTCCCATACGCTCCAGAACTCGATATGGTCCTACAAATCATGGCGCTAACTTCCCCTTAACTCCAAAGCGCTTAATCCCTTGAAGTGGGGATACTCGAAGATAAACTCTGTCTCCAACTTCGTAAACTGTCTCCTTGCATTTAGAATCTGCGTAGCTCTTCTGCCTGGACTGGCTACCTTGAGCCTATCGCGAATCAACTTCTCCTTCTGTTCAGACTCTTTAATCAGATCTGGTCCAAACAACTGGCGATCTCCAACTTCGTCCCATGACAAAGGTGTCCTGCACCTCCTTCCATACAAAGCTTCGAAAGGTGCCATCTTCAAACTGGTCTGATAGCTATTATTGTAAGAGAACTCTGCATATGGCAAATTATCGTCCCAACTAGATCCATAATCTAGCGCACAAGCTCTCAGCATATCCTCCAAAATCTGATTGACTCTCTCGGTCTGTCCATCTGTCTGCGGATTAAAAGCTGTACTAAATTCTAGCCTAGTACCCAAAGTCTCATGCAACTGATTCCAGAACTTTGAGGTAAACTGGGTTCCTCTATCTGATACGATGCTCCTCGGAACTCCATGCAAACATACGATCCTGGTCATGTATATCTTTGCCAACTTAGCACTGGTGTAAGTGGTCTTTACTGGGATGAAATGAGCTACTTTCGTCAATCGATCGACTACAACCCAAATCAAGTCATAGCCTGAACGAGTCCTTGGCAATCCTATGATAAAATCCATGCCTAGCTTATCCCTCTTCCATTCGGGTATCGGCAATGGTTGCAACAATCCTGCTGGCTTCTGATGCTCTGCCTTTACTCTCTGACATACGTCACAAACTGCTACATACTCCGCAATATCCCTTTTCATTCCGGTCCACCGGAAAATATCCTTCAAATCCAAATACATCTTGGTATTTCCTGGGTGATTCGAATACGGTGAATCATGGGCCTCTTGCAGAATCAACTTTCTGATTTTCGGGTTATTGGACACATAAACATGGTCTTCAAACCATAGGGTGTCGTGCTCATCCTCACGAAATCCTTTAGCTTTTCCTTTGCTCAGTTTCTCCTTTATAGCGGCAATCTCTTTGTCAGTTTTCTGAGCTTCTCTGATTCTATCCATCAAAGTTGACTGAATTTCCAATGCTGCTACATAGCCTCTCGGAACTATTTCCAAACAAAGTTCACGAAAATTTTCTGCTAACTCCTTAGGTATTTCTCCCGTCATTAGTGTATTGACATGGCTCTTGTGGCTTAATGCATCAGCTACTACATTAGCTTTTCCGGGATGGTAATGTAATTTCATATCATAATCCTTGATAAGCTCCAACCATCTCCTTTATCTGAGGTTCAACTCCTTCTGCGTGAAAATGTACTTCAAACTCTTATGATCCGTGTACACCTCACAATGATTTCCAATGAGGAAATGTCTCCATGTCTTCAATGCATGCACTACGGCTACTAACTCCAAATCATGCATAGCATAATTCAATTCGTGGGGCTTCAGTTGTCGTGAAGCATACGAAACAACTCTTCCTTCCTGCATAAGCACTGCTCCAAGTCCTCGACGTGAAGCGTCGCAATACACCTCATAATCCTTGGTCTGATCCGGCAAAATCAACACTGGTGAGGTAACCAAACGTTTCTTCAACTCCTGGAAACTAGCCTCACACTCATCATTCCATTTGAACTTAGTATCCTTCTTCAACAACTCCGTCATAGGCTTCGCAATTCTTGAGAAATTCTCAATAAACCTCCGGTAGTATCCTGCGAGTCCAAGAAAACTCCGGATCTCTCCAACTGTGGTTGGTGCTTCCCACTTGGTCACGGTTTCAACTTTAGCGGGATCTACTGCTATACCTTCTCCAGATATAACATGTCCGAGGAATCCTACTTACTTCAACCAAAACTTACATTTGCTGAACTTGGCATATAATTGATGTTCTCTGAGCTTTCCAAGTACCAAACGCAAATGCTCCTTATGCTCCTCTTCATTCTTCGAATATACCAGGATATCATCAATGAACACTACGACGAACTTATCCAAAAACTCCATAAACACTTTGTTCATCATGTTCATAAAATAGGCAGGCGCGTTAGTCAGTCCAAATGACATAACGGTATACTCATATAGTCCATATCTTGTGGTGAATGCTGTCTTAGGTATATCCTGTTCTCGAATCTTCAACTGGTGGTATCCGGATCGCAAATCGATCTTGGAAAACACTTTAGCTCCTTGCAATCGATCAAAAAGATTGTTGATCATTGGTAGTGGGTACTTGTTCTTGATCGTTACTTCATTCAATCCTCGATAATCAACAACCATCCTTAACGATCCATCCTTCTTCTCTACTAGAAGTACTGGTGATCCCCAAGGCGAAGAACTTGGGCGAATATATCCCTTATCCAGTAACTCCTTAATCTGCTTCTTAGTTTCCACCAAATCTTTTGCTGGCATCCTATATGGTCTCTTTGATATTGGCCCAGTGCCTGGCAAAAGCTCAATCAAAAACTCAATGTCTCTATCCGGTGGCATGCCTGGCAACTCTTCGGGAAATACATCAGGAAAATCCTTTACCACTGGTACTTCCTCCTGCACAACTCCTGATAAGGAATTTACTTGTGTCCTGTTTGGCGCATGTCGGGATACATACTTGATCCTTCTTCCTTCTGGCGTTGTGAGCAAAATTGTCTTACTGGCGCAATCGATGTTTCCTCCATACATCGACAGCCAATCCATACCAAGAATCACATCCAGACCTTGGGATTCCAAAATAATTAAATCCGTTGGGAAAACATGCCTTCCTATACTTAATGGCACTTGAAAACATCCTTGACTGGCCATGTACTCCGCCCCTGGTGAGCTTACTAGCATAGGTGTTTTAAGAATCCTAGTGGGCAGGCTATACTTCTCCACAAATCCCCTTGATATGTATGAATGCGATGCACCAGTATCAAAAAGAACGAGTGCAGTAAATGACTTAACCAAAAACTTACCTATTACTGCATCGGGCCGAGCTTCAACCTCCTCCACATTAACGTGGTTCACCTGTCCCCTGTTGAAAGGGTTCGGCTTCTTTCCAGAGCTTCCATTGCCGTTTTGTCCTTCAGGACAGTCATTTGCATAATGTCCTGGCTTCGAACACTTATAGCAAGTGACGTGGCTCAAGTCCTTCTTGGCTGGGGTTCATGGGGTGCTGCGGTTCTGTCCATTACTTCCTCCATTCCCATTACCATTCTTGGTGCCATTGTGATTGTGCGAGCTACCTACTCCATGGGTATGCTGAAAATGTCCTCCTGGTCTAGGGGTAAAACGAGGCTTCTGCTGAGCTCCTGCATTATACTTTCCTTGTCCATACTTCCTCTTGCGGTTCTCAATTTGCTGCTGCTTGCCTTCAATCATAAGAGCACGATCTACCAACTCCTGGTAGTTGTTGAAGGTGGCTACCATCAACTGCATACTCAACTCATCATTCAGTCCTTCCAGGAATTTCTCCTGCTTAGCTGCATCTGTAGCAACGTCATCTGGGGCATAACGTGCTAGCTTACTAAACTCCTCCACATACTGGCCAACTGTCCGTCCTCCTTGGCGCAAGTTACGAAACTCACGCTTCTTCATGGCCATTGCTCCTGCTGAAACATGGGCAGTACGAAAAGCCTGCTGAAACTGGTCCCATGTGACAGTGTCGACTGGGAAGGTGGCTGTGAAGTTCTCCCACCAAGATGCTGCGGGTCCTTCTAACTGATATGCGGCAAACTTAACCTTCTCCACATCAGTGCATCCTGCTGTGGTCAACTCCCTAGCTATCTTGCGGAGCCAATCATCTGCTACTATCGGCTCGGTGCTACTGGAAAACACCGGCGGATTCAGCCTAAGAAAACGGGCTAAGTGGTCAACAGGTGGTGGTGGTGGGTTGTTGTTGTTGTTGTTCCCTTGATTCTGATTTTGAACTAGCAACTGCATCAAGGTGTTCTGCTGCTGGATCAACTGAGTGAGCTCCGGCGGAAAGGCAAATCCGGGGTCACGTCTCGGAGGCATCTGAGGGTTTTTAGAAAAGATGAGATATAAGAATAGAGGGGGTCTAAAGAGAAAACACTACCCATATGCACATGAGGCAAAAGCACACAATTCACTTCAATCAATCAAACAAAGGCATACAATCGGTCTAGCTATCGCAAAAGTGCTCGGACTACTATATTTACATGGTGGACTACTACTACTACTGATGAGGTGGTCTACTAGAAATATTCTACGGTTGTAGACTCCATGATATCTGCTCCTGCTTCAGCCACTTAGTCATCATCGCTACTATCTTGTTCCGAGTCGGTGCCGTCAATGATGATGTAGGCTTCCGGGCTAATCTCCTTGGGTTCTTCGTCTTCATCTATGGGCATAGGGCCTCCCATAAATATTCCAATCTTCTTAATCAGATCGTCGTTCTTCTCTACCAATACTTCAATTTCTTCTTCATAATCTTCACGTGTAGCCTTGAGTTCTTCCTCTAGTTCCTTGATTCTAGTCTTAGCCTTCTTCAGATCCATCATGTCGGCGCACATCTGATTCTCCTGTCGTCGAATGTGCTGATTTAACTCCTGAATAAAAGCTGCAATTGATCTATCTTTCCTGGTGCTGATCATCTCCCAGTGTTCATCTCGGCGCCCACAAATCTGGTAGATAGTATCCTTGAGATCCTTGCGGTAGACTTCTCCAATGCGTCCCATGGCGATGTGAGCTGCCATACTCTTTCCTAGACTCCAAGTTGGTGCATCAAAAGAAAACTCTATGGGCTCAGTGACTGGCATGAACGTCCTTCCTGGAACTTGAACTTGAATCATCCAACGCTCTTCTTCAGGTAAAGTGGCGTTGTAGGTTCCCGTGAAGCTTGGTATTCCTATGTTCAGGTATCTAGTGACTTCCTTCAAGTGGCATCCAAAGGGTGTATCTTCATCCGGTTGGGTGAACTTGTTCCTTGCATCCGCCATCCTAAAGAGTAGAAAATATGAGAAGTCAAAAGAGAAGAGAGTGAGTAGTGATCTAGGTCTTTAGCTTAGTGGTCGTGTCCTACAGTCAGCGTGTGCTCTGATACCATCTCTGTAGCGACCAGACCTCAAACAGTCTGATCTCTGTGCTCCGGTGTCATCCCTGGATCAGTAATGCTGACACCACACAATACTCGGAGGATTTATAGCAGAGTAGCAATCACACACTTATTACATCGAGTGTCTCAAAAGAGAACTTATTACAATAAATATGGCTTAAGGCCATCTAGTGACGATAACAGCGGAAGGCTTGGAAGATAAGTGAGTCCATCAACTCCAGCGGCATCACTAAGTATAGAACCACGACCTAAAAACTCCTTAATCGTCGTCTGAAAAGTCTGCAACATTAACGTTGCAGCCCGAAAACGCGTCAGCACATGGAATATGCTGGCAAGGTAACACATAGAGAGTAATGGAATGCAACAGCTATACTATATGCATATTTGGCTGGTGGAAAGCTCTATGGTTACTGTTTTTGTGTAAAGCCAATTTTTCCCTACTTCAAAGGAATAAAATTAATTACTATCATGGTGGTTGTTAAACATTGAGAATGGTTGACAGCATTCTCAATCCCAGTTAAGTATCATCATTAAAACCCATCAAAATTAATTTAGAGTAACATGTTGAGATTCACATGAAAATCCAGGTACTAGATACTCAAGATGTCCATAACCGGGGACACGGCTAACCATGATTAGTTTATACACTCTGCAGAGGTTTGCGCACTTTTCCCCACAAGACTCGATCGCCTCCGTTTGGTTTCTCGCACTACATGGTGTTTGAGAAACGGATGACCGAGACACAGTCTTTCAGAAGCGCTAGCACCTTACGACGGGTAGACCGGTACACCTACTTTCCCCTACATCTGCTAGTCTACCCCTGTAAGAGTTCGCACAACTTAGTCAACTATGCCAGAGCCCATAATGGCTTGTGGCTGCACACGGAAGTTTCTAGTATGAATAATCTCATGATCCCTTTGAGCCTGGGTGGCGGTCCAATAAAAACAGGCAAGTCCTGGAATCCCCAGGTGCCTCAATCCACCCAGATGTGTGTTAGGTAGCCACCTTAGATAAACCCTAAATTTTCAATCTCACATCTGTCATGGATATCACTCACCCAATCCACGTCTACTAGCATAGCATGGCATAATGAGCAAACGTAGAAGTAACTCCCAAAGGTTTGATAATAAACAGGTAATAGGTACTACCTCATCTACTTCCCATCCCACAGTTTAATTAGATCCTAATCATGCAATGTGTGAGGATTGATCTAATGCAATAAAACTGGGTTGTAGAAAAGGTATGATCAAAGTGTTACTTGCCTTGCTGATGATCCGCGTAACCTAGAGATTCGAAGTAACAGGCGGCGCACTCCGGGTATTCTATCGCAGACAAACAACAAGCACACAATAAGTACTCATCTAATGCACAGGTAAAACTCAAATAGCAGATCTAACCAGAAAGTTCAACTTAAGAACCCTGGTTGGCAAAAAGAATCAAATCAAACGAAGCAAAAGAAATCAAACGGCGAAAGAAAACAACTTCGTTCTAGTAATCTGGATCTAGGTTAAATTTTACAGTAGCAAAAACATGTTTAAGTTGATTATTCGGAAAGAGGGTTTCGAGACGAAACTCCAGGCGCTTGAATCGCCTGATTCCGATAAACGAGCGAAAAGTTATACTAAAACGAAAATCGGATCAGAAATTGCGATCAGAAAATAACCGCGGAAAATCCGACGAAAAAGAAAAATGACGAACAGAAAAAGAATTTTTTTTTTATTTTCTTTAAAAAACTGCACGGAAAACGAGGCGGCGGCGAACCTCGAAAGGCGCGCGGCTCCGGCGGCGGCGGCGGCGCTAGGGTTAGGGCAGGCGGCGGGGTGGGCTCTCCTCGGGCCTGGCTCGGGCACTATTTAAAGGCGCCCCGGGCGGAGGTTTCCTGGCCGGGTACGGCCCGGAGTCGGTTACGCGTTTTTTTTTATTCCGCTCGGAAGAAAAATAAAAAGAAATACTAAACGGACTCCAAAAATCACGAAATAAATTTTGCCGGGCTCCTAAAATCAAGCCCGATAAAGTGAACATTTATCTGGGCCCAAACTACAACCTTGAAAAATGCGCATTTTTCCTAAATTCAAATAAAAATACCGAAAAACTCCGAAATAAAACTTATTTGATTTTTTAATTAAATCCTCAATATTTCTATATTTTGGGAAAGCCATTTTATTCCCGCTCTCGTATTTTTGTAATAGAAATAATTGATGATAAAATAAATAAAATCAAATGATCCTGTTTAGATAATTTGAGAAAACTCAAATATGTAAATAACGAAATCTCCAACTCTCTCCGTGGGTCCTTGAGTTGCTTAGGATTTTCTAGGATCAAAACCAAAAGCAAAATAAAATATGATATGCATGATGACCTAATGTATAACATTCCAAATTGAAAATTTGGGATGTTACATGATAAATAATATTTTTGGTATTTTTGGTATAGAGATGCAAAGTGAAAAGTAAAAGGCAAAGTAGAAAAGCAAAGCAATAATAAAGTGATGGAGATTGATATGATGAGAAAGAGACCCGGGGGCCATAGGTTTCACTAGTGGCTTCTCTCAAGCGCATAAGTATTCTACGGTGGGTGAACAAATTACTGTTGAGCAATTGACAGAATTGAGCATACTTATGAGAATATCTAGGTATGGTCATGTATATAGGCATCACGTCCGAGACAAGTAGACCGACTCCTGCCTGCATCTACTACTATTACTCCACTCATCGACCGGTATCCAGCATGCATCTAGAGTATTAAGTTAAAAACAGAGTAACGCCTTAAGCAAGATGACATGATGTAGAGGGATTGTTTCATGCAATATGATAAAAACCCCATCTTGTTATCCTTGGTGGCAACAATACAATACGTGCCTTGCTGCCCCTTCTGTCACTGGGAAAGGACACTGCAAGATTGAACCCAAAGCTAAGCACTTCTCCCATGGCAAGAAAACCCAATCTAGTAGGCCAAACCAAACTGATAATTCGAAGAGACTTGCAAAGATAACCAATCATACATAAAAGAATTCAGAGAAGATTCAAATATTATTCATAGATAGACTTGATCATAAACCCACAATTCATTGGTCTCAACAAACACACCGCAAAAAGAAGATTACATCGAATAGTTCTCCATGAGAGAGGGGGAGAACATTGTATTGAGATCCAAAAAGAGAGAAGAAGCCATCTAGCCACTAACTATGGACACGTAGGTCTGAAGTAAACTACTCACACTTCATCGGAGGGGCTTGGATGATGATGTAGAAGCCCTCCGTGATCGATGCCCCCTCCGGCGAAGCTCCGGAACAGGCCCCAAGATGGGATCTCATGGATACAGAAAGTTGCGGTAGTGGAATTAGGTTTTTGGCTCCATCCCCGATCGTTTGGGGGTACATAGGTATATATAGGAGGAAGAAGTATGTCAGTGGAGCTTCGAGGGGCCCACGAGGCAGGGGGCGCACCCTAGGGGGGCGCCCTCCACCCTCGTGACCGCCTCGTGGCTTTCTTGACGGAGGGTCCAAGTCTCCTGGATCTTATCTGATGAGAAAATCACGTTTCTGAAGGTTTCATTCCGTTTGGACTCCGTTTGATATTCTGTTTCTCTAAAACACTGAAATAGGCAAAAAAACAACAATTCTGGGTTGGGCCTCCGGTTAATAGGTTAGTCCCAAAAATAATATAAAAGTGGATAATAAAGCCCAATAATTTCCAAAACAGTAGATGATATAGCATGGAGCAATCAAAAATTATAGATACATTGGAGACGTATCAAGCATCCCCAAGCTTAATTCCTGCTCGTCCTCGAGTAGGTAAATGATAAAAAGAGAATCTTTGATGCGGAGTGCTACTTGGCATAATTTTAATGTAATTCTTCTTAATTGTGGAATGAATATTCAGATCCGAAAGATTCAAGACAAAAGTTCATATTGACATAAAAATGATAATACTTCAAGCATACTAAATAAGAAATTATGTCTTCTCAAAATAACATGGCCAAAGAAAGTTCATCCCTACAAAATCATATAGTTTAGTCATGTTTCATTTTCGTCACACAAGAATGCTCTCATCATGCACAACCCCGATGACAAGCCAAGCAATTGTTTCATACTTTAGTAATCTCAAACCTATAAACTTTCACGCAATATATGAGCGCGAGCCATGGACATAGCACTATGGGTGGAATAGAATATAATGAGGGGGTTATGTGGAGAAGACAAAAAAGGAGAAAGTCTCACATCAACGAGGCTAATCAATGGGCTATGGAGATGCCCACTGATTGATGTTAATGCAAGGAGTAGGGATTGCCATGCAACGAATGCACTAGAGCTATAAATGTATGAAAGCTCAACAAAAGAAACTAGTGGGTGTGCATCCAACTTGCTTGCTCATGAAGACCTCGGGCACTTGAGGAGGCCCATTGTTGGAATATACAAGCCAAGTTCTATAATGAAAAAAAATCCCACTAGTATATGAAAGTGATAACATGAGAGACTCTCTACTATGAAGATCATGGTGCTACTTTGAAGCACAAGTGTGGTAAAAGGATAGTAACATTGTCCCTTCTCTCTTTTTCTCTCATTTTTTTGGGCCTTTTCTTTTTTATGGCCTTTCTCTTTTTTGGGGCCTTCTCTTTTTTTATGACATTTCTTTTTTTATTCCTCACTTGGGACAATGCTCTAATAATGATGACCATCACACTTCTATTTATTTACAGCTCAATGATTACAATTCGATACTAGAACAAAGATGACTCTATATGAATGCCTCCCGCGGTATACCGGGATATGCAATGAACCAAGTCTGACATGCATGAAAGAATTATGAACGGTGGCTTTGCCACAAGTACTATGTCAACTACATGATCATGCTAAGCAATATGACAATGATGAATGTGTCATGATGAACGGAATGATGGAAAGTTGCATGGCAATATATCTCGGAATGGCTATGGAAATGCCATAATAGGTAGGTATGGTGGATGTTTTGAGGAAGATATAAGGAGGTTTATGTGTGAAAGAGCGTATCATATCACGGGGTTTCGATGCACCGGCGAAGTTTGCGCCAACTCTCAATGTGAGAAAGGGTGATGCACGGTACCGAAGAGGCTAGCAAGGATGGAAGGGTGAGAGTGCGTATAATCCATGGACTCAACATTAGGCATAAAGAACTCACATACTTATTGCAAAAAACTACAAGTCATCAAAAACCTCGGCACTACGCGCATGCTCCTAGGGGGATAGATTGGTAGGAAAGGACCATCGCTCGTCCCGACTACCTCTCATAAGGAGGACAATCAAATAACACCTCATGTTTCAAATTTGTTGCATAACGTTTACCATACGTGCATGCTACGGGACTTGCAAACTTCAACACAAGTATTTCTCAATTTCACAACTACTCAACTAGCATGACTTTGATATTATTACCTCCATATCTCAAAACAATCATCAAGCATCAAACTTTTCTTAGAATTCAACACACTTATAAGAAAGTTTTATTATTAATCTTGCATACCAAGCATATTAGGATTTTAAGCAAATTACCATGCAATTAAGACTCTCAAAATAATCTAAGTGAAGCATGAGAGATCAATAGTTTCTATAAAACAAATTCACCTCCGTGCTCTAAAAGATATAAGTGAAGCACTAGAGCAAAACTATAAAGCTCAAAAGATATAAGTGAAGCACATAGAGCAAAACTATAAAGCTCAAAAGATATAGGTGAAGCACATAGAGTATTCTATCAAATTCCAAATCATGTATGGCTCTCTCGAAAGGTGTGTACAGAAAGGATGATTGTGGTAGACTAAAAAGCAAAGAATCAAATCATAAAAGACGCTCCAAGCAAAACACATATCATGTGGTGAATAAAAATATAGCTCCGAGTAAAGTTACCGATAGAAGTAGACGAAAGAGGGGATGCCTTCCAGGGCATCCCCAAGCTTTGGCTTTTAGGTATCCTTACATTATCTTGGGGGTGCCATGGGCATCCCCAAGATTAGGCTCTTGCCACTCCTTGTTCCATAATCCATCAAATCTTTACCCAAAACTTGAAAACTTCACAACACAAAACTTAAAGCAGAAAATCTCGTGAGCTCCGTTGGCGAAAGAAAACAAAAGACCACTTCAAGGTACTGTAATGAACTCATTATTTATTTATATTGGTGTTAAACCTACTGTATTCCAACTTCTCTATGCATTATAAACTATTTTACTATCCATAGATTCATCAAAATAAGCAAACAACACACACAAAACAGAATCTGTCAAAAATAGAATAGTCTGTAGTAATCTGTATCTAGCGCAAGATCTGGAACCCCAAAAATTCTAAAATAAATTGCTGGACTTGAGGAATTTATCTATTAATCATATGCAAAAATAATTAACTAAATATCACTTTCCAAATAAAAATGACAGCAGTTCTCGTGAGCGCTAAAGTTTCTTTTTTTATAGCAAGTTCAACAAGACTTTCCCCAAGTCTTCCCAACGGTTCTACTTGGCACAAACACTAATTAAACACAACAAAACAGAGGCTAAATAAATTATTTATTACTAAGCAGGAGCAAAAAGCAAGGAATAAAAATAAAATTGGGTTGCCTCCCAACAAGCGCTATCGTTTAACGCCCCTAGCTAGGCATAACAAGCAAGAATAGATATAGGTATTGCCATCTTTGGTAGGCAATCCATAAGTGGATCTCATGATAGATTAATATGGTAATTTATTTTATTTCTAGGGAAGTGTTCCATGCCCTTTTTTAATGGAAATTGAAATCTAATATTCCCTTCCTTCATATCAATAATTGCACCAACCGTTCTAAGGAAAGGTCTGCTAAGAATAATAGGGCAAGAAGGATTGCAATCTACATCAAGAACGATAAAATCTACGGGCACATAATTCCTATTTGCAATAATAAGAACATCATTAATTCTTCCCATAGGTTTCTTAATAGTGGAATTCGCAAGATGCAAGTTTAGAGAGCAATCATCAAAATCACGGAAATCTAGCAAATCACACAAAGTTTTGGGAATAGTAGAGACACTAGCACCCAAATAACACAAAGCATAAAACTCATAATCTTTAATTTTAATTTTAATAGTAGGTTCCAACTCATCATAAAGTTTTCTATGGATAGAAACTTTCAACTCAAGTTTTTCTTCATAAGATTGCATCAAGGCATCAACGATATGTTCGGTAAAGGCTTTATTTTGACTATAAGCATGAGGAGATTTTAGCACGGATTGCAACAAGGAAATACAATCAATTAAAGAGAAATTTTCAAAATTAAATTCCTTGAAATCCAATATAGTGGGTTTAGCATCATCTAGGGTTTTATTTCTATTAATCCCACTTTTATCAATTTCATCATCAAGATGTAAATACTTCGAATTTTTAGAATGCCTTCTATGTAAAGGTGGATCATATTCAGTCCCATCATTATCAAGATTAATATTGCAAAACAAAGATTTAATAGGGGACACATCAATAACTTTTAGATCTTCATTTTATTTTCATAGGAATCCGGTTTAGCAGCCATCTTATTGACTAAGGTAGCTTGCATATCTGAAATTTCGGCAGTTAATTTTTCAAGATGAGAAATTTGGGATCTTATACCATCAAATTCTTTAGACATATCATCGAGATCTTTATTGATATAATTCATGAAACTTTTTTGTTCCTTAAGCTCATTTCTAAGGAAATTATTATGCTCAAATTGCAAAACCATAAACTTCCCGACGTTGTTTTCGATCTCCTCAAATTGCAGAACCATAAACTTCCTGACATTATTATGCTCAAATTATTATGCTCAAACCACAAACAAGCAATCCAACACACGAGCAAACAAAAAGCAAACGGGCAAAAAGAGGCAAATAGAGAAAGAGAGGGAGGATAGAGAGAGAGGGCGAATAAAACGGCAAGGGTGAAGTGGGGGAGAGTAAAACGAGAGGCAAATGGCAAATAATGTAATGCGGGAGATAGGGATTGTGATGGGTACTTGGTATGTTGACTTTTGCGCAGACCTCCCCGGCAACGGCGCCAGAAATTCTTCTTGCTACCTCTTGAGCACTGCGTTGGATTTCCCCAAAGAGGAGAGGATGATGCAGCAAAGTAGCGTAAGTATTTCCCTCAGTTTTTGAGAACCAAGGTATCAATCCAGTAGGAGGCTACGCGTGAGTCCCTCGTACCTACACAAAAACAATAGCTCAACGTAACCAACGCGCTTAGGGGTTGTCAATCCCTTCATGGTCACTTACGAAAGTGAGATCTGATAGAGATGATAAATAATATTTTTGGTATTTTTGGTATAGAGATGCAAAGTGAAAAGTAAAAGGCAAAGTAAAAAGCAAAGCAATAATAAAGTGATGAAGATTGATATGATGAGAAAGTGTAGCGACCAGACCTCAAACAGTCTGATCTCTGTGCTCCGGTGTCATCCCTGGATCAGTAATGCTGACACCACACAGTACTCGGAGGATTTATAGCAGAGTAGCAATCACACACTTATTACATCAAGTGTCTCAAAAGAGAACTTATTACAATAAATATGGCTTAAGGCCATCTAATAACGATAACAGCGGAAGGCTTGGAAGATAAGTGAGTCCATCAACTCCAACGGCATCACTGAGTATAGAACCACGACCTAAAAACTCCTTATTCGTCGTCTGAAAAGTCTGCAACATTAACGTTGCAGCCCGAAAACGGGTCAGCACATGGAATATGCTGGCAAGGTAACACATAGAGAGTAATGGAATGCAACAGCTATACTATATGCATATTTGGCTGGTGGAAAAGCTCTATGGTTATAAGGTTTTTGCGTAAAGCCAATTTTTCCCTACTCCAAAGGAATAAATTTAATTACTATCATGGTGGTTGTTAAACATTGAGAATGGTTGACAGCATTCTCAATCCCAATTAAAATAACATCATTAAACCCAACAAAATTAACTTTAGAGTAACATGTTGAGATTCACATGATAATCCAGGTACTAGATACTCAAGATGTCCATAACCGGGGACACGGCTAACCATGATTAGTTTATTACACTCTGCAGAGGTTTGTGCACTTTTCCCCACAAGACTCGATCGCCTCCGTTTGATTTCTCGCACTACATGGTGTTTGAGAAACGGATGACCGAGACACAGTCTTTCAGAAGCACTAGCACCTTACGATGGATTGACCGGTACACCTACTTTCCCCTACATCTGCTAGTCTACCCTGTGAGAGTTCGCGCGACTTACTCAACTATGCCAGAGCCCATAATGGCTTGTGGCTGCACACGGAAGTTTCTAGTATGAATAATCTCATGATCCCTTTGAGCCTGGGTGGCGGTCCAAAAGAAAAACAGGCAAGTCCTGGAATACCCAGGTGCCTCAATCCACCCAGATGTGTGTTTAGGTTGCCACCTTAGATAAACCCTTAATTAACAATCTCACATCTGTCATGGATATCACTCACCCAATCCACGTCTACTAGCATAGCATGGCATAATAAGCAAACGTAGAAATAACTCCCAAAGGTTTGATAATAAACAGGTAATAGGTACTACCTCATCTACTTCCCATCCCATAATTTAATTAGATCCTAATCATGCAATGTGTGAGGATTGATCTAATGCAATAAAACTGGGTTGTAGAAAAAGGTATGATCAAAGTGTTACTTGCCTTGCTGATGATCCGCGAAACCTAGAGATTCGAAGTAACAGGCGGTGCAGTCCGGGTATTCTATCGCAGACAAACAAACAAGCATACAATAAGTACTCATCTAATGCATAGGTAAAACTCAAATAGAAGATCTAACCAGAAAGTTCAACTTAAGAACCCTGGTTTGCAAAAAGAATCAAATCGAACGAAGCAAAAGAAAACAACTTCGTTCTAGTAATCTGGATCTAGGGCAAATTTTATAGTAGCAAAATCTTTTTTAAGTTGATTATTCGGAAAGAGGGTTTCGAGACGAAACTCCAGGCGCTTGAATCGCCTGATTCCGATAAACGAGCGAAAAGTTATACTAAAATGAAAATCGGATCAGAAATAACGATCAGAAAATAACCGCGAAAAATCCGACGAAAAAGAAAAACGACGAACAGATTAAACGTTAATTAACCTAATCCGAAAATAATTAAAATAAGATAAAATAAAAAAATCAAAAATAAAACTGACCGGGTAGTATTAGGGCAGGCGGCGGGGTGGGCTCTCCTCGGGCCGGCTCGGGCGCTATTTAAAGGCGCCCCGGGCAGAGGTCTTCCTGGCCGGGTACGGCCCGGAGTCGGTTACGATAATTACGCTCGGAAGAAAAATAAAAAGAAATACTAAACGGACTCCAAAAATCATGAAATAAATTTTCCCGGGTTTCTAAAATCAAGCCCGATAAAGTGAACATTTATTTGGGCCCTAAATGCAATTTTGAAAAACGCGCATTTTTCCTAAATTCAAATAAAAATACCGAAAAACTCCGAAATAAATCTTATTTGATTTTTTTATTAAATCCTCAATATTTCTATATTTTGGGAAAGTCATTTTATTCCCTCTCTCATATTTTTGTAATAGAAATAATTGATGATAAAATAAATAAAATCAAATGATCCTGTTTACATAATTTGAGAAAACTCAAATATGTAAATAACGAAATCCCCAACTCTCTCCGTGGGTCCTTGAGTTGCTTAGGATTTTCTAGGATCAAAACCAAAAGCAAAATAAAATATGATATGCATGATGATCTAATGTATAACATTCCAAATTGAAAATTTGGGATGTTACAAACCTACCCCCCTTAAGATGAATCTCGCCCTCGAGATTCGGGTTGGCTAGAAAATAGGTGAGGGTGGTCCTTGAGCAAATCTTCCTCTCGCTCCCAGGTGGCTTCATCCTCCGTGTGGTGGCTCCACTGAACTTTGCAAAACTTGATAACCTTGCTGCGAGTGACTCGGCTGGCAAACTCGAGAATCTTGACTGGTTTCTCCTCATAGGTCAAATTGTTATCCAACTGAATTGCTTCAATGGCACTGTGTCTCTCAAAGGTATGTCAGCCATCTCCGCGTGACACTTCTTCAACTGAGAAACGTGGAACACATCATGAACTCCTGTCAATCCTTCTGGCAATTCCAACTTGTAGGCCACTTCTCCCATACGCTCCAAAACTCGATATGGCCCTACAAATCGTGGCGCTAACTTCCCCTTAACTCCAAAGCGCTTAATCCCTCGAAGTGGGGATACTCGAAGATAAGCTCTGTCTCCGACTTCGTAAACTGTCTCCTTGCGTTTAGAATCTGCGTAGCTCTTCTGCCTGGACTGGCTACCTTGAGCCTATCGCGAATCAACTTCACCTTCTGTTCAGACTCCTTAATCAGATCTGGTCCAAACAACTGACGGTCTCCAACTTCATCCCATGACAACGGTGTCCTGCACCTCCTTCCGTACAGAGCTTCGAAAGGGGCCATCTTCAAACTGGTCTGATAACTATTATTGTAAGAGAACTCTGCATATGGCAAATTACCGTCCCAACTAGATCCATAATCTAGCGCACAAGCTCTCAGCATATCCTCCAAAATCTGATTGACTCTCTCGGTCTGTCCATCTGTCTGCGGATGAAAAGCTGTACTAAATTCTAGCCTAGTACCCAAAGTCTCATGCAACTGCTTCCAGAACTTTGAGGTAAACTGGGTTCCTCTATCTGATACGATGCTCCTCGGAACTCCATGCAAACATACGATCCTGGTCATGTATATCTTTGCCAACTTAGCACTGGTGTAAGTGGTCTTTACTGGGATGAAATGAGCTACCTTCGTCAATCGATCAACTACAACCCAAATCGAGTCATAGCCTGAACGAGTCCTTGGTAATCCCGTGATAAAATCCATGCCTAGCTTATCCCACTTCCATTCGGGTATCGCCAATGGTTGTAACAATCCTGCTGGCTTCTGATGCTCTGCCTTTACTCTCTGACATACGTCACAAACTGCTACATACTCTGCTATTTCTTTCTTCATTCCGGTCCACCAGAAAATATCCTTCAAATCCAGATACATCTTGGTATTCCCTGGGTGAATCGAATAGGGTGAATCATGGGCCTCTTGCAGAATCAACTTTCTGATCTCCGGGTCATTGGGCACATAGACACGGTCTTCAAACCATAGGGTGTCGTGCTCATCCTCACGAAATCCTTTAGCTTTTCCTTGGCTCATTTTCTCTTTATAGCGGCAATCACTTTGTCAGATTTCTGAGCCTCTCTGATTCTATCCATCAAAGTTGACGGAATTTCCAACGCTGCTACATAGCCTCTCGGAACTATTTCCAAACATAGTTCACGAAGATTTTCTGCTAACTCCTTGGGTATTTCTCCCGTCATTAACGTATTGACATGGCTCTTGCGGCTTAATGCATCAGCTACTACATTAGCCTTCCCGAGATGATAATGCAATCTCCTATCATAATCCTTGATGAGCTCCAACCATCTCCTTTATCTGAGGTTCAACTCCTTCTGCGTGAAAATGTACTTCAAACTCTTATGATCCGTGTACACCTCACAATGATTTCCAATGAGGAAATGTCTCCATGTCTTCAATGCATGCACTACGGCTGCTAACTCCAAATCATGCGTGGCATAATTCAATTCGTGAGGCTTCAGTTGTCGTGAAGCATACGAAACAACTCTTCCATCCTGCATAAGCACTGCTCCAAGTCCTCGGCGTGAAGCGTCGCAATACACCTCATAATCCTTGGTTTGATCTGGCAAAATCAACACTGGTGAGGTAACCAAACGGTTCTTCAATTCCTGGAAACTAGCCTCACACTCCTCAGTCCATTTGAACTTAGTATCCTTCTTCAGCAACTACGTCATAGGCTTCGCAATCTTTGAGAAGTTCTCAATAAATCTCCGGTAGTATCCTGCGAGTCCAAGAACACTCCGGATCTCTCCAACGGTAGTTGGGGCTTCCCACTTGGTCACGGTTTCAACTTTAGCGGGATCTACTGCTATACCTTCTCCAGATATAACGTGTCCGAGGAATCCTACCTCCTTCAACCAAAACTCACATTTGCTGAACTTGGCATATAATTGGTGTTCTCTGAGCTTTCCAAGTACCAAACGCAAATGCTCCTTATGCTCCTCTTCATTCTTCGAATATACCAGGATATCATCAATGAACAGTATGACGAACTTATCCAAAAACTCCATAAACACTTTGTTCATCATGTTCATAAAATAGGCAGGCGCGTTAGTCAGACCAAATGACATAACGGTATACTCATACAGCCCATACCTGGTGGTAAAAGCTGTCTTAGGTATGTCCTGCTCTCGAATCTTCAACTGATGGTACCCTGATCACAAATCGATCTTGGAAAACACTTTAGCCCCTTGCAATCGATCAAACAGATCATTGATCATTGGTAGCGGGTACTTGTTCTTGATTGTTACTTCGTTCAATCCTCGATAGTCAACAACCATCCTTAACGATCCATCCTTCTTTTCTACTAATGGTACTGGTGATCCCCAAGGCGAAGAACTTGGCCGAATGTAACCTTTATCCAGTAACTCCTTAATCTGCTTCTTAATTTCCACCAAATCCTTTGCTCGCATCCTATATGGTCTCTTTGATATTGGCCCAGTGCCTGGCAAAAGCTCAATCAAAAATTCAATATCTCTATCTGGTGGCATGCCTGGCAATTCTTCGGGAAATACATCAGGAAAATCCTTTACCACTGGTACTTCCTCCTGCACAACTCCTGATAAGGAATTTACTTGTGTCCTGTTTGGCGCATGTCGGGATACATACTTGATCCTTCTTCCTTCTGGCGTTGTGAGCAAAATTGTCTTACTGGCGCAATCGATGTTTCCTCCATACATCGATAGCCAATCCATACCGAGAATTACATCCAAACCTTGGGATTCCAGAATAATTAAATCCGTTGGGAAAACATGCCTTCCTATACTTAATGGGACTTGAAAACATCCTTGTCCGGCCATGTACTCTGCTCCTGGCGAGCTTACTAGCATAGGTGTTTTAAGAACCCTAGTGGGCAGGCTATACTTTTCCACAAATCCCCTTGATATGTATGAATGCGATGCACCAGTATCAAAAAGAACGAGTGCAGTAAATGACTTAACCAAAAACTTACCTATTACTGCATCTGGCTGAGCTTCAACCTCCTCCACGCTAACGTGGTTCACCTGTCCCCTGTTGAAAGGGTTCGGCTTCTTCCCAGAACTTCCATTGCCATTTTGGCCTTTAGGGCATTCATTGGCATAATGTCTGGTCTTGGAACACTTGAAACAGGTGACTTGACTCAGATCTCTCTTGGCTGGGGTTGATGGGGTGCTGCGGTTCTGTCCATTTCTTCCTCCATTCCCGTTACTATTCTTGGTGCCATTGTGATTGTGCGAGCTACTTACTCCATGGGTATGCTGAAAATGTCCTCCCGGTCTAGGGGTAAAATGTGGCTTTTGCTGAGCTCCTGAATTATACTTTCCTTGTCCATACTTCCTCTTGCGGTTCTCAATTTGCTGCTGCTTCCCTTCAATCATAAGAGCACGGTCTACCAACTCCTGGTAGTTGTTGAAGGTGGCTACCATCAACTGCATACTCAACTCATCATTCAGTCCTTCCAGGAATTTCTCCTGCTTAGCTGCATCCGTAGCAACGTCATCTGGGGCATAACGTGCTAGCTTACTAAACTCCTCCACATACTGGCCAACTGTCCGTCCTCCTTGGCGCAAGTTACGAAACTCACGCTTCTTCATGGCCATTGCTCCTGTTGAAACATGGGCAGTACGAAAAGCCTGCTGAAACTGGTCCCATGTGACAGTGTCGACTGGGAAGGTGGCTGTGAAATTCTCCCACCAGGATGCTGCGGGTCCTTCTAACTGATGTGCGGCAAACTTCACCTTCTCCGCATCTGTGCATCCTGCTGTGGTCAACTCCCTAGCTGTCTTGCGGAGCCAATCATCTGCTACCATCGGCTCGGTGCTGCTGGAAAACACCGGCGGATTCAGCCTAAGAAAACGGGCTAAGTGGTCAACAGGTGGTGGTGGTGGTGGTGGTGGGTTGTTGTTGTTGTTTCCCTGATTCTGATTCTGAACTAGCAACTGCATCAAGGTGTTCTGCTGCTGGATCAACTGGGTGAGCTCCGGCAGAAAGGCAAATCCGGGATCACGTCTCGGAGGCATCTGAGGGTTCAGAAAAGATGAGATATAAGAATAGAGGGGGTCTAAAGAGAAAAACACTACCCATATGCACATGAGGCAAAAGCACACAATTCACTTCATTCAATCAAACAAAGGCATACAATCGATCTATCTATCGCAACAAGTGCTCGGACTACTATATTTACATGGTGGACTACTACTACTGGTGAGGTGGTCTACTAGAAATATTCTACGGTTGTAGACTCCATGATATCTGCTCCTGCTTCATCAACATAGTCATCATCGCTACTATCTGCTTCCGAGTCGGTGCCGTCAATGATGATGTAGTCTTCCAGGCTAATCTCCTTGGGTTCTTCGTCTTCATCTACTGGTGTCGGGCCTCCCATAAATATTCCAATCTTCTTGATCAGGTCGTCATTCTTCTCCACCAATACTTCAATTTCTTCTTCATAATCTTCGCGTGTAGCCTTGAGTTCTTCCTCCAGTTCCTTGATTCTAGTCTTAGCCTTCTTCAGATCTATCATCTCGGCGCCCACAAATCTGGTAGATAGTATCCTTGAGATCCTTGCGGTAGACTTCTCCAATGCGTCCCATGGCAATGTGAGCTGCCATACTCTTTCCTAGACTCCAAGTTGGTGCATCAAAAGAAAACTCTATGGGCTCAGTGACTGGCATGAACGTCCTTCCTGGAACTTGAACTTGAATCATCCAGCGCTCTTCTTCAGGTAAAGTGGCGTTGTAGGTTCCCGTGAAGCTTGGTACTCCTATGTTCAGGTATCTAGTGACTTCCTTCAAGTGGCGCCCAAAGGGTGTATCTTCATCTGGGTGTGTGAACTTGTTCCTTGCATCCGCCATCCTAAAGAGTAGAAAAGATGAGAAGTCAGAAGAGAAGAGAGTGAGTAGTGATCTAGGTCTCTTAGCTTAGTGGTCGTGTCCTACAGTCAGCATGTGCTCTGATACCATCTCTGTAGCGACCAGATCTCAAACAGTCTGATCTCTGTGCTCTGGTGTCATCCCTGGATCAGTAATGCTGACACCACACAGTACTCGGAGGAATTATAGCAGAGTAGCAATCACACACTTATTACATCGAGTGTCTCAAAAGAGAACTTATTACAATAAATATGGCTTAAGGCCATCTAATAACGATAACAGCGGAAGGCTTGGAAGATAAGTGAGTCCATCAACTCCAACGGCATCACTGAGTATAGAACCACGACCTAAAAACTCCTTATTCGTCATCTGAAAAGTCTGCAACATTAACGTTGCAGCCCGAAAACGGGTCAGCACATGGAATATGCTGGCAAGGTAACACATAGAGAGTAATGGAATGCAACAGCTATACTATATGCATATTTGGCTGGTGGAAAAGCTCTATGGTTATAAGGTTTTTTCGTAAAGCCAATTTTTCCCTACTCCAAAGGAATAAATTTAATTACTATCATGGTGGTTGCTAAACATTGAGAATGGTTGACAGCATTCTCAATCCCAATTAAAATAACATCATTAAACCCAACAAAATTAACTTTAGAGTAACATGTTGAGATTCACATGATAATCCAGGTACTAGATACTCAAGATGTCCATAACCGGGGACACGGCTAACGATGATTAGTTTATTACACTCTGCAGAGGTTTGTGCACTTTTCCCCACAAGACTCGATCGCCTCCGTTTGATTTCTCGCACTACATGGTGTTTGAGAAACGGATGACCGAGACACAGTCTTTCAGAAGCACTAGCACCTTACGATGGATAGACCGGTACACCTACTTTCCCCTACATCTGCTAGTCTACCCTATAAGAGTTCGCGCGACTTACTCAACTATGTCAGAGCCCATAATGGCTTGTGGCTGCACACGGAAGTTTCTAGTATGAATAATCTCATGATCCCTTTGAGCCTGGGTGGCGGTCCAAAAGAAAAACAGGCAAGTCCTGGAATACCCAGGTGCCTCAATCCACCTAGATGTGTGTTTAGGTTGCCACCTTAGATAAACCCTTAATTAACAATCTCACATCTGTCATGGATATCACTCACCCAATCCACGTCTACTAGCATAGCATGGCATAATAAGCAAACGTAGAAATAACTCCCAAAGGTTTGATAATAAACAAGTAATAGGTACTACCTCATCTACTTCCCATCCCACAATTTAATTAGATCCTAATCATGCAATGTGTGAGGATTGATCTAATGCAATAAAACTGGGTTGTAGAAAAAGGTATGATCAAAGTGTTACTTGCCTTGCTGATGATCCGCGAAACCTAGAGATTCGAAGTAACAGGCGGCGCACTCCAGGTATTCTATCGTAGATAAACAAACAAGCATACAATAAGTACTCATCTAATGCACAGGTAAAACTCAAATAGAAGATCTAACCAGAAAGTTCAACTTAAGAACCCTGGTTTGCAAAAAAGAAGATCTAACCAGAAAGTTCAACTTAAGAACCCTGGTTTGCAAAAAGAATCAAATCGAACGAAGCAAAAGAAATCAAACGGCGAAAGAAAACAACTTCGTTCTAGTAATCTGGATCTAGGGCAAATTTTACAGTAGCAAAAACTGTTTAAGTTGATTATTCGGAAAGAGGGTTTCGAGACGAAACTCCAGGCGCTTGAATCGCCTGATTCCGATAAACGAGCGAAAAGTTATACTAAAACGAAAATCGGATCAGAAATCGCGATCAGAAAATAACCGCGAAATCCGACGAAACAGATTAAACGTTAATTAACCTAATCCAAAAATAATTAAAATAAGATAAAATAAAAAAAATCGAAAATAAAACTGACGAAAAAGAAATTTTTCTTAAAAAAAATCGGCACGAAAGTCGAGGCGGCGGCGAACCTCGGGCGGCGTGCAACTCCGGCGAGTCGGCGGCGGGTCCGGCGGATCGGGCGCGGGGCTGGTGTGGGCTGGGGGCTCGGGTGCGGCGCTATAAAAAGGCGCCCCGGGCGGAGTCCCGCTCGGGTACGGCCCAAGGTCGGTTTCGTTTTTTTATAATTACGCTCGGAAGAAAAATAAAAAGAAATACTAAACCGACTCCAAAAATCATGAAATAAATTTTCCCAGGTTTCTAAAATCATGCCCGATAAAGTGAACATTTATTTGGGCCCTAAATGCAATTTTGAAAAACGCGGATTTTTCCTAAATTCAAATAAAAATACCGAAAAACTCCGAAATAAATCTTATTTGATTTTTTTTATTAAATCCTCAATATTTCTATATTTTGGGAAAGTCATTTTATTCCCTCTCTCATATTTTTGTAATAGAAATAATTGATGATAAAATAAATAAAATCAAATGATCCTGTTTACAAAATTTGAGAAAACTCAAATATGTAAATAACGAAATCCCCAATTTTCTAGGATCAAAACCAAAAGCAAAATAAAATAATGATATGCATGATGATCTAATGTATAACATTCCAAATTGAAAATTTGGGATGTTACAGAAAGAGACCCGGGGGCCATAGGTTTCACTAGTGGCTTCTCTCAAGAGCATAAGTATTCTACCGTGGGTGAACAAATTACTGTCGAACAATTCACAGAATTGAGCATAGTTATGAGAATATCTAGGTATGATCATGTATATAGGCATCACGTCCGAGACAAGTAGACCGACTCCTGCCTGCATCTACTACTATTACTCCACTCATCGACCGCTATCCAGCATGCATCTAGAGTATTAAGTTAAAAACAGAGTAACACCTTAAGCAAGATGACATGATGTAGAGGGATAGTTTCATGCAATATCATAAAAAACCCCGTCTTGTTATCCTTGATGGCAACAATACAATACGTGCCTTGTTGACCCTTCTATCACTGGGAAAGGACACCGCAAGATCAAACCCAAAGCTAAGCACTTCTCCCATGGCAAGAAAAACCAATCTAGTAGGCCAAACCAAACTGATAATTCGAAGAGACTTGCAAAGATAACCAATCATACATAAAAGAATTCAGAGAAGATTCAAATATTATTCATAAATAGACTTGATCATAAACCCACAATTCATCAGTCTCAACAAACACACCACAAAAAGAAGATTACATCGAATAGATCTCCACGAGAGAGGGGGAGAACATTGTATTGAGATCCAAAAAGAGAGAAGAAGCCATCTAGCCACTAACTATGGACCCGTAGGTCTGAAGTAAACTACACACACTTCATCGGAGCGGCTTGGATGATGATGTAGAAGCCCTCCGTGATCGATGCCCCCTCCGGAACAGGCCCCAAGATGGGATCTCGTGGATACAGAAAGTTGCAGCGATGGAATTAGGTTTTTGGCTCCGTCCCCGATCGTTTGGGGGTACGTAGGTATATATAGGAGGAAGAAGTACGTCGGTGGAGCTTCGAGGGGCCCACGAGGCAGGGGGCGCGCCCTAGGGGGGCGCCCTCCACCCTCGTGACCGCCTCGTGGCTTTCTTGACGGAGGGTCCAAGTCTCCTGGATCTTATCTGATGAGAAAATCACATTTCCGAAGGTTTCATTCCGTTTGGACTCCGTTTGATATTTTGTTTCTCCAAAACACTGAAATAGGCAAAAAAACAGCAATTCTTGGATGGGCCTCCGGTTAATAGGTTAGTCCCAAAAATAATATAAAAGTGGATAATAAAGCCCAATAATGTCCAAAACTGTAGATAATATAGCATGCAGCAATCGAAAATTATAGATACGTTGGAGACGTATCATATACTAACTAAGCAATCGTGTCTTCTCAAAATAACATGGCCAAAGAAAGTTATCCCTACAAAATCATATAGTCTGGCTATGCTCTATCGTCATCACACAAAATATTAAATCATGCACAACCTCGATGACAAGCCATGCAATATATGAGCGTGAGCCATGGATATAGCACTATGGTGGAATAGAATGGTGGTTGTGGAGAAGACAAAAAAGGAGAAGATAGTCTCACATAAACTAGGCATATCAACGGGCTATGGAGATGCCCATTAATAGATATCAATGTGAGTGAGTAGTGATTGCCATGCAACGGATGCACTAGAGCTATAAGTGTATGAAAGCTCAACAAAATAAACTAAGTGGGTGTGCATCCAACTTGCTTGCTCATGAAGACCTAGGGCAATTTGAGGAAGCCCATCATTGGAATATACAAGCCAAGTTCTATAATGTAAAATTCCCACTAGTTTATGAAAGTGACAACATAAGAGACTCTCTATCATGAAGATCATGGTGCTACTTTGAAGCACAAGTGTGGAAAAAGGATAGTAACATTGTCCCTTCTCTCTTTTTCTCTCATTTCATTTTTTCTCTTTTTTTATTTGGGCCTTCTTATTTTTTTTGGCCTCTTTTTTTCTTTTTTTCGTCTGGAGTCTCATCCCGACTTGTGGGGGAATCATAGTCTCCATCATCCTTTCCTCACTGGGACAATGCTCTAATAATGATGATCATCACACTTCTTTTTTACTTATAACTCAAGAATTACTACTCAATACTTAGAACAAAATATGACTCTATGTGAATGCCTCTGGCGGTGTACCGGGATATGCAATTAATCAAGAGTGACATGTATGATAAAATTATGAATGGTGGCTTTGCCACAAATACGATGTCAACTACATGATCATGCAAAGCAATATGACAATGATGAAGCGTGTCATAGAAAACGGAACGGTGGAAAGTTGCATGGCAATATATCTCGGAATGGCTAGGGAAATGCCATAATAGGTAGGTGTGGTGGCTGTTTTAAGGAAGGTATATGGTGGGTTTATGGTACCGGCAAAAGTTGTGCGGTACTAGAGAGGCTAGCAATTGTGGAAGGGTGAGGGTGCGTATAATCCATGGACTCAACATTAGTCATAAAGAACTCACATACTTATTGCAAAAATCTATTAGTTATAGAAACAAAGTACTACGCGCATGCTCCTAGGGGGATAGATTGGTAGGAAAAGACCATCGCTCGTCCTCGACCGCCACTCATAAGGAAGGCAATCAATAAATAAATCATGCTCCGACTTCATCACATAACGGTTCACCATACGTGCATGCTACGGGAATCACAAACTTCAACACAAGTATTTCTAAAATTCACAACTACTCAACTAGCATGACTCTAATATCACCATCTCCATATCTCAAAACAATCATCAAGTATCAAACTTATCTTAGTATTCAATGAACTTATATTAAAATTATTATTACGCCTAAAAGCAAATTGCCATGTTGTTCTAAAGGAATCTCAAAATAATATAAGTGAAGCATGAGATATCAGTTATTTCTATAAAATAAAACCACCACCGTGCTCTAAAAGATATAAGTGAAGCACTAGAGCAAAAACTATATGGCTCAAAAGATATAAGTGAAGCACATAGAGTATTCTAATAAATTCCTATTCATGTGTGTCTCTCTCAAAAGGTGTGTACAGCAAGGATGATTGTGGTAAACTAAAAATAAAAGACTCAAATCATACCAGACGCTCCAAGCAAAACACATATCATGTGGCGAATAAAAATATAGCTCCAAGTAAAGTTACCAATGAACGAAGACAAAAGAGGGGATGCCTTCTGGGGCATCCCCAAGCTTAGGCTTTTTGGTGTCCTTGTATTTTACCTTGGGGTGCAATGGAAATCCCCAAGCTTAGGCTCTTGCCACTCCTTGTTCCATAATCCATCAAATCTTTACCCAAAACTTGAAAACTTCACAACACAAAACTTAACAAAAGAATCTCGTGAGCTCCGTTAGCGAAAGAAAACAAAACACCACTTCAAGGTACTGTAATGAAATCATTATTTATTTATATTGGTGTTAAACATAATGTATTCCAACTTTTATATGGTTTATAAACTCTTTTACTAGCCATAGATTCATTAAAATAAGCAAACAACACATGAAAAACAGAATGTGTCAAAAACATAACAGTCTGTAGTAACCTGTAACTAACGCAAACTTCTGGAACCCCAAAAATTCTAAAAGAAATTTATGGACGTGAGCAATTTATCTATTAATCATCTGAAAAAATAATTAACTAAATAGCACTCTCCAATAAAAATGGCAGCAATTCTCATGAGTGCTAAAGTTTCTGTTTTTTACAGCAAGATCAAAAAGACTTTCCCCAAGTCTTCCCAACGGTTCTAGTTGTCACAAACACTAATTAAACACAACCAAAACAGAGGCTAGTTAAATTATTTATTACTAAACAGGAGCAAAAAGCAAGGAATAAAAATAAAATTGGGTTGCCTCCCAACAAGCGCTATCGTTTAACGCCCCTAGCTAGGCATAAAAGCGAAGATAGATCTAGGTATTGCCATCTTTGGTAGGAAATCCATAAGTGTCGGTGTACTAGAGTAGGGGTACTCTAGTATCCCGAACTTGTGCACGGGCAGTCGCAGCATCCCGCGGCAAGGCTTGCCAGGTGACCGCCAAGGTCCTCCGTGGTTCCTTTGGAGCCATTCAAGAACAAAGTATCCATGTCAAGGAGACAAGACCCCGGCAAGAGGAGCTTGCCGGGAAGGCCAACAAAGGCATCTCAAGACCCCGGCAAGAGGAGCTTGCCGGGAAGGCCTACCAAGGCACTTCAAGGAACTTGCCACGGTGCGCCACGCGTCCCGGCAAGGCCCAGTGAGCGACAAGCTCCCGGACGCGAGAAGACGACGACAGCGGCAAGGCGCTTGCCGCGAAAAGCCACCACTCTGTTCCCGCGCTCCAGCACATCCACCAACGTGTCGCTCTGGGACCCTTCCAGGCGTGCGTGGCGGGAGGCTGTGCAGCCAGCGGTGCGCGGTGGCAAGCGGCGCTGACAAGTTTGCCATCGTGGCGAGCGGTGGCGTCCCTGACGGTCCCTTTTTGCACTGTTTAGGCGACACAGACGGGCATTTATTACCCTTGTCCCCTGCCGTCAGGGTTAGGTATGATATACTGTAGCAGGTAGCTGTACCTACCGCAGCACCTTCCTGTTTTTACCCTTTGCCTCCGTTGCCACCTGTCGGTGACCCCTTGAGCATATAAAAGGAGGCCCATGTGCAACGTAGCGGGGGTTAGCTGTTAGCTAGCTCAGAGAACACTCACGCTCGGTCTCGTTAGCTGCTGGTGTGTACTGTAGCACTCCGCGCTCCCGAGCAAGAAATCAATACAAACCACAAAGCAGGAGTAGGGTTTTATGAATCCGTGCGGCCCGAACCTGGGTAAACCTCTCGTGTGCTTCGCCTTGATCCGCTCTTTGCACGATCTCCGCCCCCGCTGAACCGAAAGGGACCCGGTCCGCCGGTCCCATAGGTGCCCGTGGATCAGTACCCCGGCATCTTTGGCGCGCCAGGTAGGGGGCGTCGAGGTTGTGTGAACCAGATCCGGCGTTCACGCGAGCCAGATCTTCATCATCTTCATCGACATGCCGCCGAAGAAGAAGGTTTCGGAGGCGGCTGCTCCGTCCGCGCCGAACCCACCATCGCCGGAGCAAACGGCTGATGGGGCAGGCGCCGGCGGAAGAACGCACGTCGACGAAGGAGCTCACGGTGCTGCCAGGTCCAAGGACAAGGCTGCGCTGCCCATCGGCGGCGTAGCTGGCTCCCACAACGACCGGGCGCACTCCAAGACCTCGGCGTCCGTACATGCACCGCGCCCATCTCAGGAGGTGCGGGACCAGCAGCGTCATGGTGCTCACGGTACCATGCATTTGCTGGACCAAGATCGAGCTGGTGGATCTCGGAGCGCTCAAGACCACCATGCATGCCGACATGCTGGCGCGAGCGAGACACGGTCACCTGGACGGGATACTGCTCCTTCTAACGTGGTTAGAAGTCCGAGCATACCCCGCTCCTCGCGCCATTCGCCACCGCCACCCGCCACTGCAGCAGAAGCTTTGGCGCGAGCTCAACTGCTCCTAGACTACCCTCCAACGGCAGACAAGATCGACGACTGGAGGGCTACCATTCAGAGTCTCATCAGCTTCGCCAACGGCGACACTCAACGGCGGCCGAGCACGTCGCAGCCGCAGCCAGTCAGCCAGGCACGAGCCAGTGGCGACAAGACCGGAGGGGTGCAACCTCTGTGCACTCTCCGCCCCGAAGGCTAAGATCGCCGACTCGCCGGATCCACCTCGACAGCGACTCCACCGCGTCATCAGATCCGCGAGCCCGTCGCGATCAGCGCCAAGTTCTTCAAGAACGACAACGAGAGGACGCTCGTACTCGCATCGAGTGCCGAAGAGAAGCGCGGCGTCAATCAGACCAGCGCGCTGGGTCCTCTGTCGACATGCATGCGCCAGGGGAACCAGGCGACTTGCCGTACGCGGTAGGTTGCCCTGAGTTCACTCGTGAGCTGCGGCAAGTCCAGTGGCCCAGCACGAAGAATTTCAAACCAGATGTACCAGAGAAGTACGACGGCAAGACGCATCCGTCGGAGTTCCTCAGCATCTACACCATCGCGGTGCAGGCTGCCGGGGGGCGGGACGACAAGATCCTTGCCAACTACTTCCCGCTGGTGCTCAAGCCCAACGTCAGGTCCTGGCTCATGCACTTGCCGGACAACTCCATATCCTCCTAGGCAGACCTATGCCATCAGTTTGTCGGCGCCTTTACAGGCGGCCACAAACCTCATGGCCAAGAGAGTGACCTTCATCTGCTCGCCCAGAAGGAAGGAGAGCCCCTGCGCAAGTACATTCAGAGGTTCGGCCGTGTACAGTACAACATCCCAGACGTCCACCCCGCCGCGGTCATCAGCGCATTCCATCAGAACGTGCGTAACCGCAGGATGCGGGAGGAGATGGCGATGTGCAGGATCAGAGACGTCAGTGAGCAGTATGCCCTGGCTGATAAGTGTGCACGTGCTGAGGAAGGGAGGAAACTCCCCGGAGAGAAGACCGGAGCAGAAGGATCTGACAGCGAGGATGCTGCCCCGGCAAAGAGAAACCGGCTGCGGAACAGGAAGAAGAAAGGCAAAGACGTGCTAGTCATTGAGCAGTCCGGCAACGAAGGTGGCGCCAAGAAAGCCAAAGTTGGTAGCTCCGGCAAGGAGATTACCGCATGCGCCAACTGCCAGGCTGTGGCGGTCGCTGACAAGCAGGACGGCACCGACAAGCAGTACTGCAAGATTCACCGCACCAAGGGCCATGACCTCCAGAGCTGCAAGAAAGTCGAGCAGCTTGTTCAGCAGCAAAAGGCTGAATATGAGCGACGCGACAAGGAGAGGGCCCAAGGAGGTGCTGGAGAATCCGGCAAGAAGCGCGCTGGCCGGGGAGGACGCCGCGGCAAGGCCAAGCAGCGGCAAGGAGATAGACCTCCCCGCGGCTGCGACAACGATGAATACGACGACGACGACGAAGACATGGATGATGTCAAGACCAGTGAGCAGGAGTTCCAGAAAGCCACAGAGGTCTTGTGCGTTGATGGTGGTGCTTCTCTGCATACTTCGCACCGCCAGCTCAAGCGGTGGGTGCGGGAAGTCAATGCAGCAGAACCACCCGTCGAATCACGCAAGCTTCTGAAATGGTCCAGCACGCCTATCATCTTTGATATTGAGGACCACTCTGATCGCACAACTGCGGTCGGGTGTTTGCCGATGTTGGTTTCACCAACTATCTGCAACCTCAAGGTCACCAAGATGTTAGTTGACGGCGGGGCCGGCTTGAACCTGATCTCCTCCGCTGTACTCCAAAAACTCCAGATCCCTGACAGCGAGCTTGAAGAGACCGGCACATTCCAAGGAATCAATCCGGGAAGGAGCAAGCCGAAGGGGAAGGTCATGTTGCCAGTTACATTTGGCAGCGAGCCGAACTTCAGGACTGAGAGGGTCACTTTTGACGTTGCCGATATTCCATTACCTTACAATGGGATACTTGGCCGTCCAGCACTCGCCAAGTTCATGGCAGCCTCTCACTACGCATACAACATGCTGCAGATGCCAGGCCCGATAAGCGTCATCTCTGTCCCCGGTGACAAGAAGGATGCTCTTATCTGCGCCGACAAGATCTACCGGGAAGCAGCAGCCGCAGCAGATCGCGAGTCACTTGCCGTTGAAGCTCCCGAGGGGAAGAAGACCAAGTCCGGCAAGAGTTCTGATGCCCACTCCGGCAAGCGCACCTCTTCGGAGTGCTGCGCTGCTGTCGAGGACGCACCATCGAGCTCCACCGGCAAGTGTAAGAAGACGATGGCAGCTCCGCCAGAGACGAAAAAGGTGTCCGCCAAGGAGGACGGCACTGGTGGTACCTTCACCATTAGTGCCACTCTCGACCCTAAATAGGAAAGCGCGCTCATTGCTTTCCTGCGGGCGAATGTCGACGTGTTTGCGTGGCAACCGTCTGACATCCCCGGTGTTCCCAGGAAAGTAATTGAGCACCACCTTGCTGTTTGTCCTCATGCGCGGCCCGTCAAGCAGAAGGTCAGGAAGCAAGCAGTGGAGCGCCAAGAATTCATCGCAGAAGAGATCAAGAAGTTGGAAGCAGCAGGCCTTGTCAGAGGAGTGCTCCATCCTACGTGGTTGGCCAATCCTGTAGTCGTGCGCAAGGCAAACGGGAAATGGAGACTTTGTATCGATTTTACCGATGTTAACAAAGCTTGTCCCAAAGACCCGTTTCCTTTGCCGCGCATTGACCAGATTGTTGACTCCACAGCCGGATGTGATTTTCTTTCATTTCTTGACGCGTACTCAGGATATCATCAGATCTTCATGGCAGAAGAGGATGAGGAGAAGACCGCATTTATTACTCCATGTGGCACGTACTGTTTCATACGGATGCCTTTCGGATTAAAAAATGCTGGTTCAACATTTGCAAGAGTAGTCCATGTCGCTCTCGAACCACAAATACACAGAAATGTGGAGGCCTACATGGATGACATAGTGGTCAAGAGCAAGAACAGAGCAACTCTGATTCAAGATTTAGACGAGACCTTTGCAAATCTGCGCAAGATCAGCCTCAAGTTCAACCCAGAGAAGTGTGTGTTTGGAGTTCCCTCCAGCAAGCTTCTCGGGTTCTTCGTGTCTCAGCGGGGAATTGAAGCCAATCCCGACAAGATCAAGGCCATTGAGCAGATTGAAGCACCAAAGCGCGTCAAGGATGTACAAAGACTTGCCGGTTGCGTGGCTGCTCTCAGCAGGTTTATCTCTAGGTCTGCTGAGCGCGCCCTGCCGTTTTTCAAATTATTGAAAAAGGCAGGTCCAATGAAATGGACTCCGGAAGCGGAGGCTGCGCTGCAAGACTTGAAGAGATACCTGTCCTCCCCTCCAATACTTGTCTCACCTAAGCCACAAGAGAAGTTGCTGCTGTATATAGCGGCAACCAATCAAGTGGTTAGTGCTGCGTTAGTAACAGAGAGGGAGGCAGATGACGAGCCCGCAACCACGGCAAGCACATCCAGCGACAAGCAGGGGGCTTCCCCGACAAGCTCTGGTCCCGACAAAGATGAATCTGCGCAGATGCACGAGGAGATACAGAAGAAAATGGTGCAGCGCCCAGTTTACTTTGTCAGCTCCCTTCTGTAGGGGGCTAGGTCATGGTACTCTGGCGTGCAGAAATTGCTTTTCGGCCTTCTCATGGCCTCGAGAAAGCTGCGCCATTACTTCCAAGCACACGAGATCACAGTTGTCACTCACTTTCCGCTGAAGAGGATACTACAAAATCCAGAAGCGACAGGCAGGATTGTTGAGTGGGCACTGGAACTGTCAAGCTTTGGCCTCAAGTTTGAGAGTACTTCAACTATCCAGAGCAGAGCATTGGCAGAATTTATAGCAGAATGGACGCCAACACCAGATGAAGAAATTCCAGAAATGAGCATCCCCGTCAAGGAAGCAAGCAAAGAGTGGCTGATGTACTTTGATGGTGCCTTTTCGCTGCAAGGCGCCGGCGCTGGTGTGCTGCTGGTCGCACCCACCGGAGAGCACCTCAAGTACGTAGTCCAGATGCACTTTCCCAAGGAGCAAGCAACAAACAATACTGCAGAGTATGAAGGCTTGCTTGTCGGTCTCAGGATCGCGGCAGACCTTGGGATCAAGAAGCTCATTGTCAGGGGTGACTCACAGCTTGTCGTCCGCCAAGTGAACAAGAACTATCAGAGTCCATTGATGGAAGCTTACGTCGACGAAGTGAGAAAGCTAGAAGATCACTTTGACGGCCTACAAATGGAGCATGTTCCAAGAGCTCAGAACGCCATTGCCGATGGCCTGTCAAAGTACGCCGCACTTAAATTACCTGTGGAACCAGGGATCTTTGTGCTCAAGCTGACTCAGCCGTCCGTAACGCCATCAACTGGACAGAGCAAGAAGAGGAAGTTGATTTCTGGTGACTATTTGCCGGCAGAGCTTCCCGAAGCCGCCGCCAAGAAGGTCCCCAAGATCAACGCCAAGAGCGCTGAGGAGCAGTCTGCTCCGGCAAGCCCTAGGGTTTGTTCCGTTGAAGCAGAAGCTCCCGATAAGTTTTGCTCCGGCAAGCTTGCCGGGGAACGTCAAGCTCCGGCAGACCCGCAGGTTCTCGCCGTAGAAGCGGATGTTCCCGCAGCGGCAGATTTGCCTTTAGTCCTTGTTGTCGAGCCACAAGCTCCAGCATGGGCGCAGCAGATTGTCCGTTTCCTTCAGACAGGAGAACTTCCCGAAGAGCAAGAAGAAGCGGAAAGAGTAGCCCGGCAGTCAAGTATGTACCAGTTTGTCGACAAGACACTGTACAGAAGAAGACTCAACGGTGTGAAATTGAAGTGTATTCACCGGGAAGACGGACAAAAGCTGTTGGCAGAGATACATGGAGGCATATGTGGCCACCACATTGGCGCAAGAGCACTTGTCGGCAAAGCATTCCGGCAAGGTTTCTTTTTGCCGACAGCCCTCCAGGATGCAACTGCACAAGTAACCAAGTGTGAAGCGTGCCAGTTCCATTCCAAGCAGATACACCAACCAGCTCAAGCTCTCCAGACGATCCCTTTATCCTGGCCATTTTCGGTCTGGGGGCTCGACATCCTCGGCCCCTTTCCCTGAGCAGTCGGGGGTTTTGAGTACTTGTACGTTGCAAGCGACAAGTTCACAAAGTGGCCGGAAGTGGAACCAGTGAGGAAGGTGACAGCACAGTCAGCAGTCAAGTTCTTCAGGTCGATTGTTTGCCGCTTCGGGATCCCTAACAGGATAATCACCGACAACGGTACACAATTCACGAGCCGCACCTTCATGCAGTACGTCCAAGATCTTGGCGCCAAGGTCTGCTTCGCTTCTGTTGCTCACCCGAGAAGCAACGGTCAAGCGGAGAGGGCAAATGCTGAAGTGCTGCGCGGGCTCAAGACCAGAACTTTCGACAGGCTGCACAAGTGCGGAAGAAACTGGATCGAGGAGCTGCCGGTGGTTCTTTGGTCGATCAGGACGACGCCAAATCGAGCCACTGGACAGACACCTTTCGCTCTAGTCTATGGAGCAGAGGCAGTTATCCCCACGGAACTCATATACGGGTCACCTCGAGTGCTCGCTTATGATGAGCTTGAGCAAGAGCAGCTGCGACAAGATGACGCGCTGCTCCTTGAGGAAGACCGTCTTCAGGCTGCTGTGCGAGCTGCTCGCTACCAGCAAGCTTTGCGCCGCTACCATAGCCGCAAAGTTAACGCCAGAAGTCTCGAGGAAGGCGACCTTGTTCTTCGGCGTGTTCAGTCCGCCAAGAATTCCAACAAGTTGACGCCAAAGTGGGAAGGCCCTTACCGAGTGAAACGAGTCACTAGGCCTGGCGCTGTCCACCTTGAGACCGAAGATGGCATTCCGGTGAGCAACTCCTCGAACATTGAGCATCTTCGTAAGTTTTACCCGTAAGGCGCGGTTGCCGGAACCTATTCCGGCAACCACCTTTTGTACAAGTCTTGCCGCTGTTGCATGTAATCCTTTGTACAAAGCCGGGCGCAGACCCCATGCATAAGTAAAGCTCATGTGCTCCGCACATTTTGTCGATTTCATGCTTTCTATTTTCTGGCATATATGATCTGACACTTTGTGCAGCACCTACTCCACGGTAAGCAATAACGAGCCGTAAGGCTCCGTATCTTTATTTTCTCTTCTTTCTTTTTTCTCAAGGAAAGAAAGGTTCCCTCGCCCACAAGTTTGCCAGGGGGAAAGAAGAAGATAATGGTATGGACCAGGCACCGTTCAAGAAAGTTTCGCCTTGCCGGGAAGCAAACAACAGAAAAGCTAAGTTGCCAAAGTTTGAGCAATCAGATTTTTTGAATTTTAAGTTATCTCCCTTGAACGACCGCACTTTGTATGGAAAAATTGTGCGCGGAGGAACCAACTCGTAGCTAGTTGCGCCCTTACTTTGTTTCGAGTCCGCTCAACAACTTAAGTGAGCTGCAACTAGTTGCGACAAGGTTTCTTGTCGGTAGCGGCACCGCCAGCAGGCTGCTGACGTCCCACACTCAGCGCTCGCGGCTCAGGTGCCTGCACCGACAAGTTCCCTAAAAGCGTAGGGCAAAAACATACAAAGGAAGGAATCAAGTAAATGGAATAACATTGCAATCATTACCCAGAATAGAGTTATATTACAAAGATAGCTTGTCGCGGCTCTAATAGATTGTTTTCATAACATGGCAAACAGCGACAAGAGAAGAAGAAATGGGCAGCCTAATCTACGCGATCGCCTTCGATCCTCTTGATCCCGCTCACCTTGTCCACAATGGGTGCGACAAGGGCCTTGAGCGCCTCCAGCTCAGCATCCGGCGGCAGGGTCCTGAGGACGTTGGTGAGGTTGAGGCCCGGATTGCGGAAGGCCACCTTCATCAACACTTTCTGGAGAGCTCCCGCGCAAATCTTGCACGACTCGTCGGCCAGCTGCCTTGGGATCTTCTCCCGGAGCCGCTGAAGGGCCGTCGCCACGCCCTTGAAGAACAGGACGAGCTTGGCGCTGGGTTGGAGGTTCTCGTCGGAGGGATACCCGAGATCCTCCATCCCCAGCTGCGCCAACTCCCTGTCAATGTCTGTGGCAGCATTCACAAGACTCTCCGTCCAATGCTCCACAGTCTCCCTGAAGGCGTTTTGGGTGGCGGCAACACTCTCTAGCAGCGCCTTGTCGGCCTTGATCTCCTCCTTCAAGGCCGCCTCCTGCTTCTTGGCGCTGTCCAACGTCTTGGTCAAAGCGGTCAACTTTAACTCAAGACCCGTGTTGGAGTCCTTGGCGGCGCTGAGCTCTTTGCCCTTCTCGGCAAGATCGGCTTCTAGCTGCACCACCTTCGTCTCCAACTCCTTCTTGGCGGCCTCAGCGGCGGCGGCGGCATCCTCTGCTTGCTTGAGGGCTCCGCCGAGTTTTTCCTCGCGCACGCCGAGCTCCTCCTCGTGGGCGTCAAGATTGACCTTCCGCTGCGCCAGCTCGCCCTCCTCTGCGGATAGCTTCACAGCGGCAAGCCGCTGTTGCTCTTCGACTTCGGCCTTCTCGAGGAAGAAGACCTTCTGCGCTTCGGCAAGCTGCTCCCGCTCCTCCGCCAGGGACCGGAGGGCTTCCCGGTGGAAACCCCCGAGCTCTTCCGCGCGCTTCTCGATATTTGCTCCCGCCTTCGTGACAAGCGCCTCGCGGGATTCCAGCTTGGCTTGCCGCGCGCGGTAGAGCGACAGCAGCTTCCACAGCAGCCGCTCCTCTTCAGGCTCATTGCTGTTGCTGCTCGGCGCGTCGACCAACATCAGTCCCGCGGAGGCAAGCACTTCCCCGTCGAAGATCTCTCCCTCGACCGGCGCCTTGGAGCTTGACGCCCAGGGGAGGTTGATGAAGACGCCTTCGCCGGCCTTCAAGTATACGCCTGGCTGGGGCTCTTCGGAGCCTGGCGCTGCGGCAGCGGCGGACGGGTCGGCGGTCGGTGTAGCGCCTGGCGCTCCTGCGGCCTCAGGGCCGTCAGTACGATCGCCAGATCCCTCGCCAGTTGCCACGGCGGCAGCCTTGGCGGCCTCTGCGCCGGCGGGATCGTCAGCACCGGCCGCTTCTTCGGCGGCAACCACGGTCTCCATCTGCTCCGCAGCGGATGGGTCTGACGACCGGAAAAGGGGGAAGAGTCAAGCAAAAATCCAACAAAAAGAAGATCAAGAGAAGAAGAACCCAAGGGATATTTTGAAGCAAAAGGAGTACCTGCACCGGGTTCTGCTGCCGTGGTCTCCGCCGTCGGGGGGCCGCTGGTGCTGTCCCTTGCCGGAGAACCCTCCCTTGCCGGAGACTTCTCCCTTACCGGAAAGCCCTCCCTTGTCGGAGAGTTCTCCCTTGTCGGGGGATTCTCCCTTGGCTCCTGGTGGGGCTGCTCTGCTCCTACACAAATCAGCAATCAAATGTCAGCAGAGACAGAGTATCCATGCGCACCTCACAAGCGGAGAGCAAATCATGTGCTTACGCTGGGGGCTGCTCTGGAGAAGGGTTGCCGGGTCCGGCAAGGTTGTCTCGGGCGCGCCACCTGCTGTCGCAGTGGGCTCGTCCTCGATGACGATCACCGGGACCTTAGCTCTCTTTGCCGCTCTCTGGGCCAGAGTCCTAAAGAGGAACAAGTTCAGAGAAAAGCAAATGAGATACAAGATAAACAGCAAGGATTGAAGAACTACAAGTACAGCAAGGGAAGCTTACTCTTCTTCTTCTTCCTCGTCGGAGCTGAACGCGGAGAAGTCGAAGTCCGGCGCGCGCCCGGCGCGAGGAGGCGGAGGAGAAGCTTCCCTTGGCCGTTTGGCGGGAGCAGTGGCGGTGGTCTGAGACGACCCCGCCCCGGCTGCCGGCGCGGTGTGAGCAGCGGCAGGATCTGAAGCGGTGGTCCGGCTAGACCCCGCTCCAGTTGCCGTCGCAGCATGAGGCGCTCCCGCGGCAACGGTGTTTGCCGCGGTGGAGCGTGTCACGCGGCGCGGCGACTGTTGACCCGCTTGTCGCTCCACTACGTCACCGACCTTGCGAAGACGCCTTCTTGGTGGGGATGGAGGCTCTGCTTGCGGTGAGCTGCCTGAAGATGAGGAAGAAGAGGAGTTGATTTCCAGCGAGCCGCTCGTGTCCTTGGCGGGCTCGCTCGGCTCGGCGTCACTCCCGGCAAGCTCCTTCTTGTCGGCGGGCTCCCCTCGCTCGGCACGGCTTGCCGCTTCTGCTGCATCTGCCTCCTCCACGGTGAATCCAAATTCTCTCGCGGCTGCGGCTGCTGCTGCCTCTTCCAGCCTAGTGGCGATGAGCGCCATCTCTGCATCGATGGTGTCGCGGGTGAGGCTGTCCTTCTCGTCGGAGTGGACCGGCACTTCCACCAAGTCATCGAAGAACTGCTGCACGATGTCGTCTGCAGGCTCCTGCCAAGTTGGCACAATTCCATGCGAGTCGCACAGCGGCATCATTGCACGGATGCGGTCGAGCGCGGAATTGTTGCACAACGGAACGACGCCCCCCGGCAACCTGAACACTTCGGGATGTTGGGGGTCATACTTGAAGAGCTCCTGTAGCATCGCGTTGAGCTCCAGAACGGTGAAGTTGAAGTTGAGGCTCGGCCGCAGCCTCATGATATCTGCCGCATTCTTGAACTCCCAAGTGGGCCTCCCCCGTTCCTGCAGGGGGGCGATGCAGCGGCGAAGAAAGTCTGCGCCAACAGCACCTATAGTAAGCCCGGCAAGCCTGAGGCACAGGATCCGGGTGACAGCAATCTTCAGCCTGTCGTCTTTCGGGGCCACGTCACTCCAATCACTGCCGCGTGCTACTGGGGTTTGGCGCCGGGTGGTGAATGGCTGCGGGTTCTCCTCGTCAATCCAGCACCAGTCTGCTCTCCACTCCTCCCACTTGCCGCGGAATTCTCCCTCCAGATACGTTTCCTTCTTGCCGTCCCTTGAGATCCAGGCGATTCCGCCGGATAGAGGCTCTCCTCTCTCTAATCGGGGTATGAAGAAGTGGCGAAAGAGGGCTACGTTGGGATGGACTCCGACAAAGTTTTCGCAGAGATGTGCGAAAACTGCCATGGTCAGAACGGCATTGGGGGTGAAGTCAAGGAGGTGGAATCCGTAGGTATTCATGATGTCGCAGAAGAATTCAGAGAAAGGCGGGCAGAGCCCGCAGTAGAAGAACAAAGCGAAGAAGGGGTATCCGTTTGGGGCCTTCTTCCAAGCGGCGGCGGGGAGTGCCTTCGTGCGTGGATGCGCTCGTGTCTCCGTCGACCAGAAGAGGTAGTAGTTCTCCCTCAGCTCCTTCGCGGCAAGCTTGGGGGGGAAGACAGCCCGCTCCTTCCGCAGCGCCGCGAGCCGCTGCGCCTCGGTCGACTTCACGACCTTCCCCTTGTCGGCTTTCGGAGCCATGGCGGAAGTGGTGGGGGAGGTCGACGGCGTTGGTGGTGCTGGTGGCGATGGGGGAGCGGCGGAGATTTCTGAGATTGGAAGCAGCAACAGGCGAATGGGCGAACTTCCCCTGTTTTCCCTGCTTATAAAGAGGGAGGGGGCGGACGTTCCACATTTCCGAATAAAGAAACCACCCACGATCTCTCCCACGACGCCGTATTCAACGCGTGCCGTTCGGGGAGGGTGCGGCAGATACGGAGTGAGATACGGCGTAACCTAGGCCGCACGTGCCCGTGCCCTGTTTTGGGCCTGGCCCAACAGCGCTCGGCACCGTGTATGGCCCAGGCCCGGGGGCTCCTGTCGGTGTACTAGAGTAGGGGTACTCTAGTATCCCGAACTTGTGCACGGGCAGTCGCAGCATCCCGCGGCAAGGCTTGCCAGGTGACCGCCAAGGTCCTCCGTGGTTCCTTTGGAGCCATTCAAGAACAAAGTATCCAAGTCAAGGAGACAAGACCCCGGCAAGAGGAGCTTGCCGGGAAGGCCAACAAAGGCATCTAAAGACCCCGGCAAGAGGAGCTTGCCGGGAAGGCCTACCAAGGCACTTCAAGGAACTTGCCACGGCGCGCCACGCGTCCCGGCAAGGCCCGGTGAGCGACAAGCTCCCGGACGCGAGAAGACGACGACAGCGGCAAGGCGCTTGCCGCCACAAGCCACCACTCTGTGCCCGCGCTCCAGCACATCCACCAACGTGTCACTCTGGGACCCTTCCAGGCGTGCGTGGCGGGAGGCTGTGCAGCCAGCGGTGCGCGGTGGCTAGCGGCGCTGACAAGTTTGCCATCGTGGCGAGCGGTGGCGTCCCTGACGGTCCCTTTTTGCACTGTTTAGGCGACACAGACGGGCATTTATTACCCTTGTCCCCTGCCGTCAGGGTTAGGTATGATATACTGTAGCAGGTAGCTGTACCTACCGCAGCACCTTCCCGTTTTTACCCTTTGCCTCCGTTGCCACCTTTCGGTGACCCCTTGAGCATATAAAAGGAGGCCCATGCGAAACGTAGCGGGGGTTAGCTGTTAGCTAGCTCAGAGAACACTCACGCTCGGTCTCGTTAGCTGCTGGTGTGTACTGTAGCACTCCGCGCTCCCGAGCAAGAAATCAATACAAACCACAAAGCAGGAGTAGGGTTTTACGCATCCGTGCGGCCCGAACCTGGGTAAACCTCTCGTGTGCTTCGCCTCGATCCGCTCTTTGCACGATCTCCGCCCCCGCCGAACCGAAAGGGACCCGGTCCGCCGGTCCCATAGGTGCCCGTGGATTAGTACCCCGGCAATAAGTGGCTCTCATAATAGATTCATATGGTAATTTAACTTTCTTTCTAGGGAAGTGTTCCATGCCTTTCCTTAATGGAAATTGGAATTTAATATTCCCTTCCTTCATATCAATAATTGTACCAATCGTTCTAAGGAAAGGTCTACCAAGAATAATATGACATGAAGGATTGCAATATATATCAAGAACAATGAAATCTACGGGCACATAATTCCTATTTGCGACAATAAGAACATCATTAATCTTTCCCATAGGTTTCTTAATATTGGAATCCGCAAGGTGCAAGTTTAGAGAACAATCATCAAATTCACGGAAACCTGGCAAATCACACAAAGTTTTTGGAATCGTGGAAACACTAGCACCCAAATCACACAAAGCATAGCACTCATGATATTTAATTTTTATTTTAATAGTAGTTCCCACTCATCATAAAGTTTTCTAGGGATAGAAACTTCCAACTCAAGTTTTTCTTCATAAGATTGCATCAAAGCATCAACGATATGTTTAGTAAAAGCTTTATTTTGACTATAAGCATGAGGAGAATTTAGCACGGATTGCAAAAAGGAAATACAATCTATAAAAGAGCAATTATCATAATTAAATTCCTTGAAATCCAAGAGAGTGGGTTTGTTGCTATATAAAGTTTTAACCTCTTCAATCCCACTTTTAACAATTTTTGCATCAAGATCTAAAAACTCCGAATTTTTGGGACGCCTTCTAACTAAAGATGACTCATATCCAGTCCCATAATTATCAAGATTCATATTGCAAAACAAAGATTTAATAGGGGACACATCAATCACTTTTAGATCTTCATCCTTATTATCATGAAAACTATAAGAACACGCTTTTACAAAACAATCTTTCTTAGCATGCATCCTAGCGGTTCTTTCTTTGCACTCATCAATAGAAATTCTCATGGCTTTGAGAGACTCATTGATATCATGCTTAGGTGGAATAGATCTAAGTTTCAAAGAATCAACATCAAGAGAAATTCTATCCACGTTCCTAGCCAACTCATCAATCTTAAGCAATTTTTCTTCAATCAAAGCATTGAAACTCTTTTGCGAAGTAATAAATTCTTTAATACTAGATTCAAAATCAGAGGGCATCTTATTATAATTTTCATAAGAATTGTTGTAGGAATTACCATAATTATTAGAGGAATTACTAGGAAACGGCCTAGAATTAAAATTTCCTCTATACTCGTAATTACCAAAATTGTTCCTACCAACAAAATTCACATCCATAGATTCATTATTATTCTCAATCAAAGTAGACAAAGGCATATAATTAGGATCATTATGATCAGTAGGAGCACTCATATTAGCAAACAATTTCATAAGTTCATCCATCTTTCCACTCAAAACATTAATCTCTTCAATTGCATGCACCTTTTTACTAGTAGATCTTTCAGTGTGCCATTGAGAATAATTAATCATAATATTATCTAGGGTTTTGGTAGCTTCTCCTAAAGTGATTTCCATAAAAGTGCCTCCCGTGGACGAATCTAAAAGATTTCTAGAAGCAAAATTCAATCTGGCATAAAATTTTTGTATAATCATACATAAATTCAATCCATGTGTAGGGCAATTATGTATCATTAATTTCATCCTCTCCCAAGCTTGTGCAACATGTTCATGATCAAGTTGCTTAAAATTCATAATATCGTTTCTAAGAGAGATGATCTTAGCGGGAGGAAAATACTTATAGATAAAAGCAGCTTTGCACTTATTCCACGAATCAATACTATTTTTAGGCAAAGACGAAAACCAAGCTTTAGCACGATCTCTAAGTGAAAACGGAAATAGATTAAGTTTAACAATATCATTATCCACATATTTCTTCTTTTTCATATCACACAAATCAACAAAGTTGTTTAGATGAGAAGCGGCATCTTCACTAGGAAGGCCAGAAAACGGATCTTTCATGACAAGATTCAGCAAAGCAGTATTAATTTCACAAGATTCAGCATCGGTAAGAGGAGCAATCAGAGTGCTAATAAAATCATTATTGTTGGTGTTGGCAAAGTCACACAATTTATATTATCTTGAGCCATTGTGACAAGGAAGCAATCCCACACACAAGCAAACAAGCGAAGAAGCAAAAGAGGCAAATTGAAAAAGATAAAGGGGAACGGAATAAGAGGGTGAATAAAACGGCAAGGGTGAAGTGGGGGAGAGGAAAACGAGAGGCAAATGGCAAATAATGTAATGCAAAGAATAAGAGTTGTGATGGGTACTTGGAATGTCTTGACTTGGCATAGATCTCCCCGGCAACGGCGCCAGAAATCCTTCTTGCTACCTCTTGAGCATTGCGTTGGTTTTCCCTTGAAGAGGAAAGGGTGGTGCAGTAAAGCGGCGTAAGTATTTCCCTCAGTTCTTGAGAACCAAGGTATCAATCCAGTAGGAGACCACGCACGAGTCACCTCGTACCTACACACACAAATAAGAACCTCGCAACCAATGCGATAAAGGGGTTGTCAATCCCTTCACGGCCACTTGCAAGAGTGAGATCTGATAGAGATGATAATAATAAGATAAATATTTTTGGTATTTTTATGATATAGATTGAAAGTAAAAGATAGCAAAATAAAGTAGATTGGAAACTTGTATGATGGAAAATAGACCCGGGGGGCATAGGTTTCACTAGTGGCTTCTCTCAAGATAGCATAAGTATTAAGGTGGGTGAACAAATTACTGTCGAGCAATTGATAGAAAAGCGAATAATTATGAGAATATCTAGGCATGATTGATAACCCACAAGTATAGGGGATCGCAACAGCTTTCGAGGGAAGAGTATTCAACCCAAATTTATTGATTCGACACAAGGGGAGCCAAAGAATATTCTCAAGTATTAGCAACTGAGTTGTCAATTCAACCACACCTGGAAACTTAGTATCTGCAGCAGAGTGTTTAGTAGCAAAGTAATACGATAGTGGTGGTAAGGTAACAAAAGAGTAATGAAAGCAAAGTAATATTTTTGGTATTATGTAGTGATTGTAACAATAGCAACGGGAAAGTAAATAAGCGTAAACCAATATATGGAAAGCTCGTAGGCATCGGATCAGTGATGGATAATTATGCCGGATGCGGTTCATCATGTAACAGTCATAACATAGGGTGACACAGAACTAGCTCCAATTCATCAATGTAATGTAGGCATGTATTCCGAATATAGTTATACGTGCTTATGGAAAAGAACTTGCATGACATCTTTTGTCCTACGCTCCCGTGGCAGCGGGATCCTAATGGAAACAAAGGGATATTAAGGCCTCCTTTTAATAGAGAACTGGAACAAAGCATTAGCACATAGTGAATACATGAACTCCTCAAACTACGGTCATCACCGGTAAGTATCCCGATTATTGTCACTTCGGGGTTAACAGATCATAACACATAATAGGTGACTATAGACTTGCAAGATAGGATCAAGAACTCTCATATATTGATGAAAACATAATAAGTTCAGATCTGAAATCATGGTACTCGGGCCCTAGTGACAAGCATTAAGCATAGCAAAGTCATAGCAACATCAATCTCAGAACATAGTGGATACTAGGGATCAAACCCTAACAAAACTAACTCGATTACATGGTAAATCTCATCCAACCCATCACCTTCCAGCAAGCCTATGATGGAATTACTCACGCACGGCGGTGAGCATCATGAAATTGGTGATGGAGGATGGTTGATGATGACGACATCGACGAATCCCCATCTCCGGAGCCCCGAACGGACTCCAGATCAGCCCTCCTGAGAGGTTTTAGGGCTTGGCGGCGGCTCCGTATCGTAAAACGCGATGAAATCTTCTCTCCTATTTTTTTCTCCCCGAATGCAGATATATAGAGTTGGAGTTGGAGTCGGGAGGTCTCCAGGGGGGCCATGAGGTAGGGGGCGCGCCCTAGGGGGCGTGCCCCCCACCCTCGTGGACAGGGTGTGGGCCCCCTGGTCTTCATCTTTGGCGAGGATTTTTTTATTATTTATTGTAAGATATTCCGTGGATTTTCAGGTCATTCTGAGAACTTTTGTTTTCTGCAAATAAAACAACATCATGGCAATACTGCTGAAAATAGCGTCAGTCCGGGTTAGTTCCGTTCAAATCATACATGTTAGAGTCCAAAACAAGGGCAAAAGTGTTTGGAAAAGTAGATACGACGGAGACGTTTCAACTCCCCCAAGCTTAAACCCTTGCTTGTCCTCAATAAATTCAGTTGACAAACTGAAAGAAATAAAGAAAAACTTTTACAAACTCTGTTTGCTCTTGTTGTTGTAAATATGTCAAGCTAGCATTCAAGTTTTCAGCAAAGATTATAACTAAACATATTTGCAATAATTCTCAGGTCTCATGATTACCCATATCAATAGCATAATCAACTAGCAAGCCATAATAATAAATCTCGGATGACAACACTTTATCAAAACAATCATAATATGATATAACAAGATGGTATCTCGCTAGCCCTTTCTGAGACTGCAAAACATAAATGCAGAGCACCTTTAAAGATCAAGGACTGACTAGACATTGTAATTCATGGTAAAAGAGATCCAATCATAGTCACACCCAATATAAATTAACAGTGATGAATGCAAATGACAGTTGCGCTCTCCAGCTAGTGCTTTTAATAAGAGGGTGATGACTCAACATAAAAGTAAATAGATAGGCCCTTCGCAGAGGGAAGCAGGGATTTGTAGAGGTGCCGGAGCTCGGTTTTGAAATAGAGGTGAATAATATTTTGAGCGGTATACTTTCATTGTCAACATAACAACCAAGAGATGGCGATATCTTCCATGCTACACACATTATAGGCGGTTCCCAAACAGAATGGTAAAGTTTATACTCCCCCTCCACCAACAAACATCAATCCATGGCTTGCTCGAAACAACGAGTGCCTTCAACTAACAACAGTCCTAGGGGGAGTTTTGTTTCGCAATTATTTTGATTTAGTTTGCATAAAGCATGGGACTGGGCATCCCGGTGACCAGCCATTTTCTCGTGAGTGAGGAGCGGAGTCCACTCCTCTTGAGAATAACCCGCCTAGCATGGAAGATACAGACAGCCCTTGTTGATACATGAGCTATTCGAGCATACAAAACAGGATGATTATTTGAAGGTTTAGAGTTTGGCACATACAAATTTACTTGGAATGGCAGGTAGATACCGCATATAGGAAGGTATAGTGGACTCATCTAGAATAACTTTGGGGTTTAAGGGATTGGATGCACAAGCAGTATTCCCACTTAGTACAGGTGAAGGCTAGATAAAGACTGGTAAGCGACCAACTAGAGAGTGATAACAGCCATGTACATGCATTAAAATTAATAAACATTGGATGCAAGCATGAGTAGGATATAATCCACCATGAACATAAATATCGTGAAGGCTATGTTGATTTGTTTCAACTACATGTGTGAACATGTGCCAAGTCAAGTCACTTAAATCATTCAAAGGAGGATACCACCCCATCATACCACATCATAACCATCTCAGTAGCATGTTGGCATGCAAGGTAAACCATTATAACTCATAGCAAATCAAGCATGGCACAAGCAACTATGATCTCTAATTGTCATTGCGAACATGTTTATTCATAACAAGCTGAATCAAGAACGATGAACTCATCATATTTACAAAAACAAAAGAGGTCAAGTTCATACCAGCTTTTCTCATCTCAGTCAGTCCATCATATATCATCATAATTGCCTTTCACTTGCACGACCGAACGATGTGAATAATAATAAGAGTGCACGTGCATTGGACTAAGCTGGAATCTGCGAGCATTCAATAAATAGGAGTAGACAAAGCAATATGGGATCTTGGTTAAATCAACAATAAAGCATATAAGAGCCACTTCAACAATTTAATCATGGTCTTCTCCTACTGATCCCAAAGAAAAGAAAATAAAAGAAATAAAACTATTTACACGGGAAAACTCCCAACAAGCAAAAGAAGAACGGGAAATCTTTTTGGGTTTTCTTTTTAATTACTACCACAAGCATGGAAATTAAACTGATTAAAAGCTACAACTAATTTTTTTGGTTTTTTCTTAAGGTTTATTAAACACACAAGAAGAAAGCATAAAAGGAAATAAACTAGCATGGATGATACAATGAAAAAGTATGAGCACCGACATCTAGCAATGAGTGTGTGTGAACATAAATGTAATGTCGGTGAGAAATTCGTACTCCCCCAAGCTTAGGCTTTTGGCCTAAGTTGGTTTATGGCCATGGCTGGCCTGGCTGATATCCATAATAATAGTTTTTGGGGTCGTACTGTGATGCAGCGACTATCGCCTCCTGAGCTGCAGTGTGGCGACGAGCGGCCTCCGCCCTCCTCTCGTACTCATCTGCCTCCTCTCTGGTAATAGTATATACTCCTCTTGCCTAATAATCAAAGAAAGCAGGAGCAGGGAGAGTAATACGGACAGCACGGCGTCTGTCAAAGATTAGTCGGTACTGGAGAGGTGATTCGTTCCTCTCAACAAAATGGTGGTGAACCATAGCATTAAAATCTAGATAGGCGGGAGGTAATTCAATATCATATTCGCGACCATCTATACCAAGAAAATTAGCTACGCGAGTTGCATAAATTCCACCAAAGAAATCTCCATTAAGTCTATTAAGATGCAACCTACGTGCAACAATGGCTCCCAAATTATATGATTTGTCTCCTAATACAGCACTCCTAAGAATACTGAGGTCAGGGACACACACGCGACATGCCTCATATTTACCATTTATGCGTCTACCTATGAAGAGAGCAACATAATGTATAGCAGGAAAGTGGATGCTCCCTATGGTAGCTTGTGTAATATCTCTAGATTCTCCCACAGTTATATTAGCAAGAAAATCTCTAAATTAAGATTTGCGAGGATCCCTTATACTACCCCATTGTGGAAGTTTGCATGCAGTGGTAAAATCCTCTAAGTCCATGGTATAAGATTTATCATAAAGATCAAATAGGACAGTTGGAGAATTACGTGAAGTGGAAAATTCACACCTCCTCACAAAGGAATTAGTGAGGTTATGATACTGACTGCACTTCTCTTCCTCGAAGCTCACAAGATCAGCATTACGCAAATATGCGTTGAATTCTTCTTTTACTCCCGCTCGATCCATAAAATTTTCAGAAGGCCACTCGCAAGGACGCACTGGAGCGTCTCTTGGTGGCCCTTCGTCAGCATCACGCATTGCAAGCCTGGGTCCTTGCTTCTTTGAAGAACCACCTTGGAACATCTTCCTAAGCATTTTTCTTCCTCTGGAAAATTCTAAATTTTTTTAGTAACTTCAAAATAAAAGTAAACCAAACTAAATAATATTGATAGCAACCACTCCTACAAGTGCCTAGAGCCTATATCATGCATCAAAACTACTTTTGACCATATAAATTTGACATGCAAGCTCAAGAACAGGGTCACCTAAGCAGCAAAAAATTGCAATGAATAAAGCACTAGAACAAAAACTAATTGGACCAATGGAGGAGTCACATACGAAGGAACAATCTCCCCAAGCAATTTTGTGAGAGGTGTTTTGAGCAAGGAGATCGAAAATGGCAGCAAAGAGGGCTGGAACTCGTGCTTGAGTTGGTTTTTCGTGTTTGTGGGAGGAAAAGAAGAGGATGGGTGCAAGAATAAGTGGAGGAGGGCCACCGTGGGCCCACGAGGCAAGGGCGCGCCCTAGGGGGGTGGGTGCGCCCTCCACCCTGTGGCAAGGTGGTTGGCCCCCCTGGTGTGTTCTGTGTTCCATAAATCCTCAAATATTCTAGAAAAAATCATATTTAATTTTCAGGGCATTTGGAGAACTTTTATTTTCGAGGTATTTTTATATTGCACGGATAATCAGATAACAAACAGAAAATTATTTATTTTTACTTTATTTCAACTAAATAATAGAAAGTATAGAGATGGTACAGAAGGTTGTGCTTCTAGTTTCATCCATCCCATGCTCATCAAAAGGAATCCACTAACAAGGTTGATCAAGTCTTGTTAACAAACTCATTCCGATTAACATGAAACCGGAGAAATTTCGAATAACGCTAGGTTACCTCAACGGGGATATGCACATCCCCAATAATAACTATATCATATTTCTTCTTCACGGTAGGAAGAGGAAATTCAAAACCTCCAAATATAATCGATGGAATTTTTCCGATAGAATTGATACTATGAACTTGATGTTGTTTCCTCGGAAAGTGTACCGTATGCTCATTACCATTAACATGAAAAGTGACATTGCCTTTGTTGCAATCAATAATAGTCCCTGCAGTATTAAGAAAAGGTCTTCCAAGAATAATAGACATACTATCATCCTCGGGAATATCAAGAATAACAAAGTCCGTTAAAATAGTAACGTTTGCAACCACAACAGGCACATCCTCACAAATACCGACAGGTATAGTAGTTGATTTATCAGCCATTTGCAAAGATATTTCAGTAGGTGTCAACTTATTCAAGTCAAGTCTATGATATAAAGAGAGAGGCATAACACTAACACCGGCTCCAAGATCACATAAAGCAGTTTTAACATAGTTTCTTTTAATGGAGCATGGTATAGTAGGTACTCCTGGATCTCCAAGTTTCTTTGGTATTCCACCCTTAAAAGTATAATTAGCAAGCATGGGGGAAATTTCAGCTTCTGGTGTCTTTCTTTTATTTGTAACAATATCTTTCATGTACTTAGCATAAGGATTCATTTTGAGCATATCAGTCAATCACATACGCAAAAAGATAGGTCTAATCATTTCAGCAAAGCGCTCAAAATCCTCATCATCCTTTTTCTTGGATGGTTTGGGAGGAAAGGCATGGGTTTCTAAACCCATGGCTCTCTTTCTTTACCATGTTTCCTAGCAACAAAATCTTCCTTATCATAACGTTGATTCTTTGATTGTGGGTTATCAAGATCAACGGCAGGTTCAATTTCTACATCATTATCATTACTAGGTTGAGCATTATTATGAACATTATCATTAACATTTTCATTAGGTTCATGTTCATTGCCAGATTGTGTTTCAGCATCAGACATAGAGATATCATTTGGATTATCAGGTGGTTCAGCAATAGGTTCACTAGAAGTTTGCACATTTCTATCATTTTTCTTTTTCTTCCTTTTAGAAGAACTAGGTGCATCAATATTATTTCTCTGAGAATCTTGCTCAATTCTCTTAGGGTGGCCTTCAGGATACAAAGGTTCCTGAGTCATTCTACCAGTTCTAGTAGCCACTTTTATAGCATAATTATTTTTCTTACTATTCAACTCATTGAGCAATTCCTTTTGAGCTTTAAGTACTTGTTCTACTTGAGTGGTAACCATAGAAGCATGTTTGCTAACAAGTTTAAGTTCACCTCTAATATTAGCCATATAATCACCCAAGTATTTAATCATATCAGCATCTTGTTTTAATTGTCTACCAAAATAAGCATTGAAGTCTTCTTGCTTAAACATAAAATTATCAAACTCATCCAAGCATTGACTAGCAATTTTAGCAGGAGGGGTTTCAGCTTTATCATATCTATAGAGAGAATGTACCTTTACTACCTGTGTCGGGTTATCGAGGTCTGGAGGTTCTTCAATAAGTAAAGGATCAAGATCATATGTTTCTTTGGCAGGCGGTAAATTAAGACCATGTATTTCTTCAATAGGAGGTAAATTCTTAACATCTTCAGCTTTAATACCTTTTTCTTTCATAGATTTCTTTGCCTCTTGCATATCTTCAGGACTGAGAAATAGAACACCTCTCTTCTTCAGAGTTGGTTTAGGAATGGGATCATTAATTGGAGTAGGAGCTGGCTCAGGAGCTGGCTTAGGAGGTGCCCAATTATTTTCATTTGTCAACATATTATTCAATAAGATTTCAGCTTCATCCGATGTTCTTTCCCTAAAAAGAGAACCAGCACAACTATCCAGGTAATCTCTGGAAGCATCGCTTAGTCCATTGTAAAAGATATCAAGTATTTCATTTTTCTTAAGAGGATGATTAGGCAAAGCATTAAGTAACTTGAGAATCCTCCCCCAAGCTTGTGGGAGACTCTCTTCTTTAATTTGCACAAAGTTGTATATTTCCTTTAAAGCAGCTTGTTTCTTATGAGCAGAGAAATATTTAGTGGAGAAGTAGTAAATCATATCCTGGGGGCTATGCACACAACCAGGATCAAGAGAATTAAACCATATTTTAGCATCACCCTTTAATGAGAACAGAAATATTTTAGCATATAAAAGTAGCGAGATCTCTCATCATTAGCGAACAGGGTGGCTATATCATTTAATTTAGTAAGATGTGCCACAATAGTTTCAGATTCATAGCCACGAAAAGGATCAGATTCAACCAAAGTAATTATATCAGGATCAACAGAGAATTCATAATCCTTATCAGTAACACAGCTAGGTGAAGTAGCAAAAGTAGGGTCAGGTTTCATCCTAGCATTTAGAGATTGCTTATTCCATTTAGCTAATAACCTTTTGAGTTCATATCTATCTTTGCAAGCTAAAATAGCTAAAGAAGCTTCTTGATCAACTAAATAACCCTCAGGAATAACAAGTGATTCTTCATCATCACTTTCATCATCATAATCAGATTCAATATTTTCAATCTCTCTAGCCCTAGCAAGTCGTTCCTCGAGAAAATCACCAAGTGGCACAGTAGTATCAAGCATAGAAGTAGTTTCATCATAAGTATCATGTATAGCAGATGTAGTATCATTAATAACATGCGACATATCAGAACGAATAGCAGAAGCAGGTTTAGGTGTCGCAAGCTTACTCATAACAGAAGGTGAATCAAGTGCAGAGCTAGATGGCAGTTCCTTACCTCCCCTCGTAGTTGAGGGATAAATTGTTGTCTTAGCATCTTTCCAATTCTTCATAGTGTCCAGCAGATATAAATCCCAAGTGACTAAAAGAATAGAGCTATGCTCCCCGGCAACGGCGCCAGAAATTGGTCTTGATAACCCACAAGTATAGGGGATCGCAACAGCTTTCGAGGGTAGAGTATTCAACCCAAATTTATTGATTCGACACAAGGGGAGCCAAAGAATATTCTCAAGTATTAGCAGCTGAGTTATCAATTCAACCACACCTGGAAACTTAGTATCTATAGCAGAGTGTTTAGTAGCAAAGTAATACGATAGTGGTGGTAACGGTAACAAAAGAGTAATGAAAGCAAAGTAATATTTTTGGTATTATGTAGTGATTGTAACAATAGCAACGGGAAAGTAAATAAGCGTAAACCAGTATATGGAAAGCTCGTAGGCATCGGATCAGTGATGGATAATTATGCCGGATGTGGTTCATCATGTAACAATCATAACATAGGGTGACACAGAACTAGCTCCAATTCATCAATGTAATGTAGGCATGTATTCCGAATATAGTCATACGTGCTTATGGAAAAGAACTTGCATGACATCTTTTGTCCTACCCTCCCGTGCAGCGGGGTCCTAATGGAAACTAAGGGATATTAAGGCCTCCTTTTAATAGAGAACCGGAACAAATCATTAGCACATAGTGAATACATGAACTCCTCAAACTACGGTCATCACCGGTAAGTATCCCGATTATTGTCACTTCGGGGTTAACGGATCATAACACATAATAGGTGACTATAGACTTGCAAGATAGGATCAAGAACTCTCATATATTGATGAAAACATAATAAGTTCAGATCTAAAATCATGGCACTCGGGCCCTAGTGACAAGCATTAAGCATAGCAAAGTCATAGCAACATCAATCTCAGAACATAGTGGATACTAGGGATCAAACCCTAACAAAACTAACTCGATTACATGGTAAATCTCATCCAACCCATCACCGTCCAGCAAGCCTACGATGGAATTACTCACGCACGGCGGTGAGCATCATGAAATTGGTGATGGAGGATGGTTGATGATGATGACGGCGACGAATCCCCCTCTCCGGAGCCCCGAATGGACTCCAGATCAGCCCTCCCGAGAGGTTTTAGGGCTTGGCGGCGGCTCTGTATCGTAAAACGCGATGAAATCTTCTCTCCTATTTTTTTCTCCCCGAAAGCAGATATATAGAGTTGGAGTTGGAGTCAGGAGGTCTCCAGGGGGGCCACGAGGTAGGGGGTGCGCCCTAGGAGGGCGCCCCCACCCTCATGGACAGGGTGTGGGCCCCCTGGTCTTCATCTTTGGCGAGGATTTTTATTATTTATTGTAAGATATTCCGTGGAGTTTCAGGTCATTCCGAGAACTTTTGTTTACTGCACATAAAACAACATCATGGCAATTCTACTGAAAACAGCGTCAGTCCGGGTTAGTTCCATTCAAATCATACAAGTTAGAGTCCAAAACAAGGGCAAAACTGTTTGGAAAAGTAGATACGACGGAGACGTATCAATGATCATGTATATAGGCATCACGTCCATGCCAAGTAGACCGAAACGATTCTGCATCTACTACTATTACTCCACACATCAACCGCTATCCAGCATGCATCTAGAGCATTAAGTTCATAAGAACAGAGTAACGCCTTAAGCAAGATGACATGATGTAGAGGGATAAACTCATGCAATATAATGTAAACCCCATCTTTTTATCCTCGATGGCAACAATACAATACATGTCGTTTCCCTTTCTGTCATTGGGATCGAGCACCGCAAGATTGAACCCAAAGCTAAGCACTTCTCCCATTGCAAGAAAGATCAATCTAGTAGGCCAAACCAAACTGATAATTCGAAGAGACTTGCAAAGATAAACCAATCATACATAAAAGAATTCAGAGAAGATTCAAATATTGTTCATAGATAATCTGGATCATAAACCCACAATTCATTGGATCTCGACAAACACACCGCAAAAAGAAGAGTTACATCGAATAGATCTCCAAGAGAATGGAGGAGAACTTTGTATTGAGATCCAAAGAGAGAGAAGAAGCCATCTAGCTACTATCTATGGACCCGAAGGTCTGAAGTAAACTACTCACACATCACCGGAGAGGCCATGGAGTTGATGTAGAGGCCCTCCATGATCGATGCCCCCTCCGGTGGAGCTCCGGAGAAGGCCCCAAATGGGATCTCTTGGGTACAGAACGTTGCGGCGGTGGAATTAGGTTTTCGTGGTGCTCCTGGATGTTTGCGGGGTATATGGATATATATATAGGAGGAAGAAGTAGGTCGGTGGAGCAACGAGGGGCCCACGAGGGTGGAGGGCGTGCCCAGGGGGGTGGGCGCGCCCCCCTGCCTTGTGGCCTCCTCGATTGTTTCTTGACATCCACTCCAAGTCTCCTGGATCACGTTTGTTCCAAAAATAATGCTCCCGAAGGTTTCATTCCGTTTGGACTCCGTTTGATATTCCTTTTCGGCAAAACTCTAAAATAGACAAAAAACAGCAATTTGGGCTGGGCCTCTGGTTAATAGGTTAGTCCCAAAAATAATATAAAAGTGTAAAAATAAGCCCATTAACATCCAAAATAGATAATATAATAGCATGGAACAATCAAAAATTATAGATACGTTGGAGACATATCATCCTCTGCTCTTCCAATTCTTGTGAACCAAACACCCAAGTTGACAGAAATCCTGTGTTTACAAATGCTCTGTTTACCACGTGCATTCCTATCCTATTCCGGTGTTTTTCCTATCCCTACGTTTTTGGAATCATGCAAGCCAAATGAGCCCTTACAGAATTATTTCAGTTACAGGTAGGTGTCGAAGGAAACTTTGTGTGGTTTGTCCTGCTCGTGCCGCAACGTCGTCCACCTCACTTGAGCTGCTCCATCGACAGAAGCATCCACCAAACCAGACATCACGACTCTTGACCGTATTTCGCCGCCTCAGATCTCCTTCTCTGCCGCCGGCACCCACCGCAATGGCATCACCATCATCGACTCGGCTGATGAACCTGAGGAGTACATGGGTCCACAAGAGAGGTCGCACTCTTTTGTTTCTGCTTATGTTATGCATTGCTTAAAATTACCTGCTACTTTATCGTCAGGTTCACCTCTTAGACTCCAAGTCAGGTCCAAATTAATATTCAAACTTGAGTTCTAAATTAGTTGTGGGGCACATATCGAGGCAACAATGAATAGTATCTTTGTCTAATGTATGGTTCACCTAGGGTATGCCTATGTTGTTCATCTTGGGTGGGAAACAAATAGTAAAGCAATCATCATCTATCTTTTTATTAAATTAAAGCAATCATCAGCCTGCTATCATTATTTTTGGATCCATCCACTGGTTGTTACCATCACTCTAGATTTCTGCATGCTCTCCTTACATAATCTCACCATATTTTTTCCGTATGCATGTCAGATATTATACACAATCATGCTGAACATGTAGATAAAAAGAGAAGAGTTTTGCGCGGCAATACAATGTCATGCAGACATCGCTCCATGGTGGGTTCATTGGCAAACCCTCCCCCCCCCCTCTTCAGATTGTAATCCAGAGGAAGATATCTGTTCTGAGGAGGATTCATATGCAGCTAACCACTCATATTTACCCCCCAAGGTGTTTGCTCTACCTTGTCATGATGATGTTAGTCATATCATGCATATGTTGCCTTGCAGTGCCTACTTTTGACATCATATATGTCATATGCTTAGTTTAGACATGTTCTATAATGCCACATGTTTAATCTCTATATCATATATGGGAATTATGCAGTCTCATGTCTTTTAGCCAGCCATAATATATGTGAAATGTGCAATGCCATCCTGTTTAACTAGGCATCATATATTTGAATGATATCTTGACCATCCTTTTCTTCATTACATTTCCATTTGTCGACAATGTTTGTACATTAAGCTACTCTTCCTGTGAATCAGCCATTTGGGTGGGAGATGGAAAAATCTGGAGTGAAAACAAGGCCTTCAGAGCAGACAGTGCTACCTGTCGAAGCAGATCTCCTGTTGGGTCCCGATAGCTCCTCAGAAATGGATTCAGAGACAGATGACCAATCATATTCCCCCACTGAGGTGTATGCTCTAACTTGGCATGGTTATACTGCTCATATCATGCATATGGTGTCTTGCATTGCATAGTTTAGACACCATATACACAATATTCAACACCATGTTCTTAGTTCAGACATCATATATGCGAATGCCCTCTGTTTAGCATATAAATCACATATGTGAATTAAATCATGCAATCTTGATTACTTAGATAACATGTATGTGAATTATGTCATGCGATCTTGTTTAGTTATTCATCATATCTTTGAATTATGTTATGCTATGCTATCCAGTTTAGATAGACATCATATATGTGAAATTATGTCATGATATCCGTTTTAGTTAAACAATATACATGTCAACTATTTCATGCCCTATTTTTTCCACACTATCTATTGCATTTGTCTCTCATACAATGTTTGTACATTCAACTATGTTTCTTGTTTATCATCCATTTGAATTGGAGCGGGTGATGCCAGTATCTAGCGGAGTAAAAACACGGTCTTCAAATAAAATAGTGCTACCTCTTGGTGGAGATAGCACCCCGGTTGTACATGCACGAGAACTAGTCCTACCACACATAACCCAGACTCTCACAGATTGTACCCCTACTGCGATGGACAGAGAACCAGCTTCACCCAATCTAACCCCAACCCCAGCAGATAGTAACCCAGTTCTTGTTGACATAGTGATGGCAGCTGGAACTACGTCGGTATTTCCCTTGAGAGGGAGGGATGATGCAGCACAGCGGCGGTAGGTATTTCCCTCAGTTATGAAACCAAGGTTATCGAACCAGTAGGAGAACCAAGCAACACAATGTAAACAGCCCCTGCACACAAATAACAACACCTCGCAACCCGACGTGTTAAAGGGGTTGTCAATACCTTTTGGGTAACGGTGCCATAAATTGGTGCATGATGGTAAAAAGGTTGTAATAGATTGGATAAATAGATCGCAAAGGAAAATATATGAGAAATAAGACCCGGGGTCGTAGGTTTCACTAGTGGCTTCTCTCAAGAAAAATAGCAAACGATGGGTAAACAAATTACTGTTGGGAATTGATAGAACTTCAAATAATTATGACGATATCCAGGCAGTGATCATTACATAGGCAACACATCCAATATTAGTAGACCGAATCCTGCCTGCATCAACTACTATTATTCCACACATCGACCACTATCCAGCATGCATCTAGTGTATTAAGTTCATGGAAAAACAGAGTAATGCAATAAGAACGATGACATGATGTAGACAAGATCCATTTATCTATATGGCGGTAGATATAGATCTCGTCTTTTTATTCTTAGTAGCAATGATACATACGTGTCAGTTCCCTTTCTGTCACTGGGATCAAGCACCGTAATATCGAACCCACTACCGGGCACCTCTTCCCATTGCAAGATAAATAGATCGAGTTGGCCAGACAAAAGCCAAATATCGGAGAAGAAATATGAGGCTATAAGAGATCATGCATAAAAGAGATCAAAGAAACTCAAATACTTTCATGGATATAAAAAGATAGATCTGATCATAAACTCAAAGTTCATTGATCCCAACAAACACACCGCAAAAGAGTTACATCATATGGATCTCCAAGAGACCATTGTATTGAGGATCAAGAGAGAGAGAGATGAAGCCATCTAGCTACTAACTATGGACCCGAAGGTCTACAAAGAACTACTCACGAATCATCGGAGAGGCACCAATGGAAGTGGTGAACCCCTCCGTGATGGTATCTAGATTGGATCTGGTGATTCTGGACTCTGCGGGGGCTGGATGAATATTTCGTCAACTCCCCTAGGGTTCTAGGAGTTTTGGGGTATTTATAGAGCAAAGAGGCGGTCTGAGGGGTACCCGAGGTGGGCACGACCCACCAGGGCGCGCCAGGGCCTCCTGGCGCTCCCTGGTGGGTTGTGCCACCCTCGGGGCACCCCACAGGTGCAACCAACGCCCATTGCCTTCCTTCTGGCCCGTAAAAAATCTCTGTAAAGTTTCGTGGCATTTGGACTCCATTTGATATTGATTTTCTGCGATGTAAAAAACATGGAAAAAACAGCAACTTGCACTTGGCACTATGTCAATAGGCTAGTACCAAAAAATGATATAAAATGACTATAAATGATTATAAAACATCCAAGATTGATAATAAAACAGCATGGAACAATCAAAAATTATAGATACATTGGAGACGTATCACACAGCACCATCTCCATCACAGAGCTCCCAAACAAGAGCAGTTAGTAAGGCAGCTCTAGTGCCCAAAGGGCTAGTACTACCACGGCGAACCCCAACTCCACCAGTTAGTACGCCTATTCCTGTGGAGGAAGCACAGCCAGCCAGTCGTAGTTTAGCATCTATCGCAATTGATGTTTGTTGGGGATATAGCTATCAGTTATGACCCGCCTAGGAGGGGCCGGGTCAGCCCCAATGGCGGGTTACACAAGAAGCCCAGTAAACATTAAGATGATAGTTTATTAAATCTTATAGAAGGCCCAAGGGCCTAGAGGCGGCTTAAGGCCCAATATTACAAACCGTCGTATGTAAGGAAAGACTTGTAAAGAAAGGCATGTAAAGGAAGTCACCGAGCCGGACACGGTTATGAGCCGGCCGGGACTCTGTAGGCCACCAGGCGTCAACCCATGTATATAAGGGGATGACCCAGTGGCGGCTTAGGGCAAGAAAGAAGAGATCGATAACCAAGCTAGCGACTTAAGCCTCTTGGTGATTGAAACCTCAGCAATACCAACACAACTAGACGTAGGCCTTTACCTTCATCGTAAGGGGCCGGACTAGTATAAAACCTCTCGTGTCCTTTGTCCCGATTAACCCCTTTAAGCTTCCTAGTTGCGATGGCCCTACGACTAAGTCCTTTCACTAGGACATCTTCCGTGACAATTCCACGACAGTTGGCGCCCACCGTGGGGCCAACGCACGGTGGATTTGAGTTCTTGAAGGCAACTTCGAAGGGCTCACGGGATACGCTGTGGGCTGGATGACCAAGAGTCGTCGCGGCAAGCTCTACATCGACGATGAAGGCTGGGGCCCCGACGGCAGCTCAATTGAGTACGGATACCAGGTCCCCTTTGGCAGAATTCACGTCTTCATCGGTCGGATCGGCGAGTCAGGCCTTGAGCCGGACGTCCACAGCAACCTCGTCGAAATGGCTCAGCGCGCGAGGACCGCCCGTGTTCAACCTGTCGTGAAGCATGCCTTTGTAGGCTGCGTCCACGGCGGTGAATACTCTGAAGGATCGGTGGAAGGCGATGAGACGGTTGTCTGTTCTAACACTGCATCATCAACAGGCGAGACGGACTCTTTGTACCAGCTGCAGGATGGCATGCTCGGGGGCTGTTCCGATGGCGGCAGTATTCCAGACCCCCTTGAGCCGCCGAATTGGGTCAGAGTCTTCATGGCAGGGACACAGCCCGGGCAGAACTCCACAGCAGCAGTGGCAACAGCTACCGGGTCGGTCGCAGCCGGGTCAGGAGACCCCGCGCGCCCCCGGGCTCAGATTCTAATGGACCTCATGGATAAACTGATGAGTCTATTGACTGCCGTGGTAGAGCCGGCAGATAAAGCCCAGCATGACGCAGAGGTGGCACGTGTACGTGAAGAGATGGTGGAAGCTAAAGAAAATCTGGCCGCAAAGGAAGTCAGGATGGCAGCGGAGCGGGCGACTTTGGACGTTCATGCTCAATGGCTTCAAGCAGAGACCTTTCGGCTCTCGGTGGATCTGAATGCGTCAAACAAGGTCATGAGGAGAAGGCATCAGAAAACTCATTCACGTCTACCTCTGACGCTCGATCCTAGGAACCTTTTTCATACGCCCAGAGCTGGGGGAAGCAACCCGCCGGAGGCAAACCGGATCACAACACCCGGCACGCCGGTCCAACCGCATGCCATGGAACCACCTCGTGTAATCGCCGCTCCACCTCATTACGTACCAACGCCGCCGAGTCACTTCTCCAATCCCTTGGAAAACTTCATTGCAGCGTCGGCTCGTTTGGCGGCTCTCCCGATGGAAGGTGACTCACCGGCGGCAGTCGAAACGTGAAGGGTGAGAGAACTTCTTCAAATAGCTCTGGCATAGCAGGATGCATACTCCTACAGTCGAGGCAGGATCCATTCAACTCCTCGCCTGAGCCGGAGCCCAAGGTACAGTAGGCATATGGAGTCAGTTGACATGTCAAGCAATGCTCAACGCCGCAACCGGCCGCACAGGTATGAGCCGGTGCAAGCTGGAGCCATTAACTTGGCGGATCAGGAGAGGATCCAGCAAGAGGCGGAGCGAGCGGTTCAACTGGCAGCAGAGCAGGCGGCTCATCAGACCTTTCCGGCTTATCCAGCAACCTCAGTTGAGGCAAGGGTGGCCACAAGAACCGGAGGTGTCCCTTGCCTGGTGCCAGCCATACGTAATGAACGTTTGCCAAAAGACTTCAAGGGGACCCTTAAAGTGCCTAATTACATGGCCGACTTACAGCCTGGGGCTTGGATTGAGAGTTATGAGATGGCTATGGAGTTGTTGGAGGTCAGCGATGCAGCAATGGCCAAGTATTTCACTATGATGTTGGATGGAACAACTCGTACTTGGTTGAAGGGGTTGCCACCCAATTCTATCGGCTCATGGGCGGAGTTGAAGGCCCGTTTCATCCAGAACTTCAAAGACACGTGTAAGCAACCTATGTCGATTGTGGACCTGACTAATTGTAAGCAAGAGGACGGTGAGTCTAAAACCCATTGGGTGCGTTGGGTCAAGGAGATAATACATTCGTCTGATAAGATGGATGCCAGCTCAGCAGTCTTGATGTTGGAGAAAAATTGTCGTTTTGAACCTCTGAAGCAGAAGTTGGGGCGGCTCAAGCGTGACTGCAATGACATGGGCCAGTTGATGGAGGCTCTTGTCAAGTATGTTGATTCTGATAGTACCAAACACCCGGTGTCTGACGAAGAAAAGACAGCGAAGGGAAAGAAGAACGGCAACGGTAAGGGTCACCAACATAACCCGGCAAATCAAGGAGGTAATAAATGTAAGGCTGATGAGTTTGTCGCTAACACCAATGCGAAGGGCGGAAATCAACGGTGCAAGGGCAGGCAACCCCCTCGGTCGGGCGGGTCAGGTCCCACCCTTGAGCAACTATTGAATGAGCCTTGTCCAAGGCACGGCACCCGGGACAAGCCAGCCACCCACCTGTGGAAAGATTGTACAATCATGAAGGCGTTTAAAAATTCAAACACGTTTGACGGAGGTCACGGCCCAGGCGGCAGTTCAGGTGGAGGCGGTTTCCATGGCCCGGGCGCCGGTTCAGGTGGAGGAGGTTTTCACGGTTAGGGCCATCCTGGTAACCAAGGAGGATATAATCCACAACCCGGTCAAGGTAATCAGCAGCAACAGTCCGGATATCAGAGCAACCCAAAACAGCTGAATAGTGGGCAATACCATGTGTTCACCACTAGTTTATGTAAGAGGGACCAGAAGCTTCACAAGAGGGCCGTCAATGCCATTGAGCCGGCAATTCCACGTTACTTACATTGGTCAGAGCAGCCTATTGTGTGGATCAGAGAGGATCAACCACCCCGGGTTGATAATCCGGGTCACTTGGCCTTGGTAGTGGCGCCTCAGGTTGGTGGATACAAATTCACTAAGGTACTTATGGATGGAAGCAGCAGCATCAACATCCTCTACTACGAGACGTTCCGCCGGATGGGGTTGACTGATAAGAGTCTTAAACAGTCCAACACTGTTTTCACGGTGTGGTAACTGGCAAATCGGCATACCCGGTTGGTAAGATTGAACTGGAAGTAGCCTTTGGAGATGAGTATGACTCCAAAGCAGAAAACTTAACCTTTTAGGTGGTTAAGATCAAAAGCCCATATCATGCTCTGTTTGGACGGCCGGCTTATGCCAAGTTCATGGCTCGGCCGTGTTATGTATATTTGCAGCTAAAGATGTCGGGTTATAAGGGCACCATTACAGTACATGGGAGCCGGAAAATAGCTTTGGAGTGTGAAGAAGGTGATGCCGCCTATGCTGAGTCTGTTTGTGCAATAGAGGAGTTAAAGTTTTACAAGGATCACATTGACCCGACAGACATGACGTCGTTAAAGAAACCAACAACAGAGCATGAGCCGATGTTTAAGTCCAAATCAGCTGATGACACCAAGATGGTTAACTTTGTGCCTGGCGACTCATCCAAGCAGTTCATCATCAGTGCAAACTTGGATCCAAAATAGGAAAGCACGCTCATCGAGTTCATCCGTGAGAACCGGGACATCTTTGCATGGAAACCTTTCGACATGCCGGGTGTCCTGAGGGAACTCACTGAGCACACTCTCAATATTGATCCAAAGTTTAAACCTGTTAGACAGTTTCTCCGACGGTTCAATGAAGAAAGGCACAAGGCCATTGGAGAAGAGGTGGCCCGGCTCTTGGCGGCCGGGTTCATTGTAGAAGTCTTTCACCCAGAGTGGTTAGCCAACCCGGTGCTTGTACTCAAAAAGAACGGCACCTGGCGTATGTGTGTGGACTACACCGATTTAAACAAGGCTTGTCCGGCTGACCCTTTTTCCCTCCCCCGTATTGATCAGATCATCGATGCTACGGCGGGTTGCGCACGTTTGAGTTTCTTGGATGCTTATTCAGGTTATCATCAGATCAAGATGGCAGTCAAAGATCAGGAGAAGACGGCTTTTATCACTCCTTTTGGAGCTTTCTGCTATGTGTATATGCCTTTTGGGCTTAAGAGTGCCCAGGCGACTTACCAACGGTGTGTGCAGAATTGTCTTCATGATCAGATTGGGCATAATGTTCATGCTTATGTGGATGATATAGTGGTAAAATCCAGGAAAGAGGAAACGTTGGTCGCAGATCTGAAAGAGACCTTCGATAATCTCCGGGTCTACAAAATGATGCTTAACCCGGCTAAGTGCGTTTTTGGAGTCCCAGATGGCAAGCTCTTGGGTTTTTTGGTGTCCAACCGAGGTATTGAAGCTAACCCAGAGAAAATCAAGGCAATTACATCCCTGGCCAAACCAACATGCATTAATGACGTTCAATGGCTGGTGGGTCGTGTTGCTGCTTTGAGCCGGTTCATAAGCCAGCTAGGGGAGAAGGCGATACCTTTGTATCAGATGATGAAGAAAATAGATGATTTTGTTGGAGCGATGCTGCAAACTCTGCTTTTGAAGATCTGAAGACACAGCTTGTTGAGCCGCCGGTCCTCGCTGCTCCAATTGAGATAGAGCCGCTGTTGTTATACGTAGCCGCCAATTCACGAGCTGTTAGTGTGGCAATTGTGGTGGAGCGCAAGGAGGTTGGCAAGGAACATCCGGTTCAACGGCCGGTTTACTACGTCAGCGAGGTGTTAATTGAATCCAAACAACGTTATCCACATTGGCAGAAGCTCGTGTATGGGGTGTTCATGGCGATCCGGAAGCTTAAACATTATTTTCAGGGTCACCCAATCACTATGGTTAGCTCTGCTCCCTTGGGAGACATCATTCAAAACAGAGAAGCCACTGGACGAGTCGCCAAGTGGGCCATTGAGCTTAGGTCTCATGGATTGAAGTATGTAGCACGTAATGCGATCAAGTCTCAAGCACTGGTTGATTTTATCAATGACTGGACAGAAATGCAGATGCCAGAAGAGAAACCAGACAACACATATTGGACTATTCATTTTGATGGGTCCAGACAGTTGGAAGGCTTGGGGGCTGGAGTTGTTTTAACCTCCCCTCGAGGTGACAAATTTTGTTATGTGTTACGGCTGATGTTTCCTTGCACTAACAACGCAGCAGAGTATGAAGCCTTTCTCTGTGGTCTTCGAGTGGCCAAAGAGATGAGCCTGAGTCGGGTCAGGTGTCTTGGCGACTTAGACTTAGTGGCTCAACAGGTATCAGGCAAGTGGGATTCCAAAGACCCTCTCATGGCGGCTTATCGCCGTGAGGTTGATGCGGTTGAAGGAAATATGTCCTAGAGGCAATAATAAAGTTATTATTTATTTCCTTATATCATGATAAATGTTTATTATTCATGCTAGAATTGTATTAACCGGAAACATAATACATGTGTGAATACATAGACAAACAGATTGTCACTAGTATGCCTCTACTTGACTAGCTCGTTGATCAAAGATGATTATGTTTCCTAACCATAGACATGAGTTTTCATTTGATTAATGGGGTCACATCATTAGGAGAATGATGTGATTGACATGACCCATTCTGTTAGCTTAGCACTCGATCGTTTAGTATGTTGCTATTGCTTTCTTCATGACTTATACATGTTCCTATGACTATGAGATTATGCAACTCATGTTTACCGGAGGAACACTTTGTGTGCTACCAAACGTCACAACGTAACTGGGCGATTAGAAAGGTGCTCTACAGGTGTCTCCAAAGGTACTTGTTGGGTTGGCGTATTTCAAGATTAGGATTTGTCACTCTGATTGTCGGAGAGGTATCTCTGGGCCCTCTCGATAATGCACATCACTTAAGCCTTGCAAGCATTGCAACTAATGAGTTAGTTGCGGGATGATGTATTACGAAACGAGTAAAGAGACTTGCCGGTAACGAGATTGAACTAGGTATTGAGATACCGACGATCGAATCTCGGGCAAGTAACATACCGATGACAAAGGCAACAACGTATGTTGTTATACGGTTTGACCGATAAAAGATCTCCGTAGAATATGTGGGAGCCAATATGAGCATCCAGGTTCCGCTATTGGTTATTGACCGGAGACATGTCTCGGTCATGTCTACATAGTTCTCGAACCCGTAGGGTCCGCACGCTTAACGTTTCGATGACAGTTATATTATGAGTTTATATGTTTTGATGTATCGAAGGTTGTTCGGAGTCCCGGATGTGATCACGAACATGACGAGGAGTCTCGAAATGGTCGAGACTTGAAGATTGATATATTGGAAGCCTATGTTTGGATATCGGAAGTGTTCCGGGTGAAATCGGGATTTTACCGGAGAACCGGGAGGTTACCGGAACCCCCCAGGGACTTAATGGGCCTTAGTGGGCCTAGGTGGAAGAGAGGAGAGGCGGCTAGGGCTGGGACACGCGCCCCTCCCCCCTAGTCTGAATAGGACAAGGAAAGGGGGGCGGCACCCCCCTTCCTTCTTCTCCTCCAGTCTTTCCCCCTCCCAAGTCCTAATCCAACTAGGAAAAGGGGGGAGTCCTACTCCCGATGGGAGTAGGACTCCTCCTGGCGTGCCTCCTCCCTGGCCGGCCACAACCCCCCCCCCCTTGCTCCTTTATATACGGGGGCAGGGGGCACCCCATAGACACAACAATTGATCGTTTGATCTTTTAGCCGTGTGCGATGCCCCCCTCCACCATAGTCCACCTCGATATTACTGTAGCGGTGCTTAGGCGAAGCCCTGCGTCGGTAGAACATCAACATCGTCACCACACCGTCATGCTGAAGAAACTCTCCCTCAACACTCGGCTGGACCGGAGTTCGAGGGACGTCATCGGGCTGAACATGTGCTGAACTCAGAGGTGTCGTACGTTCGGTACTTGATCGATCGGATCGTGAAGACGTACGACTACATCAACCGTGTTGTGCTAACGCTTCCACTTTCGGTCTACGAGGGTACGTGGACAACACTCTCCCCTCTCGTTGCTATGCATCACCATGATCTTGCGTGTGCGTAGGAATTTTTTTGAAATTACTACGTTCCCCAACAACAGTTGCAGGACATTGCAAAGGATATCAGGTGGAGCATATTGACCGTAGGAAGAACGAAGCGGCTGATGCTCTAAGCCGGTTGGGATCTCAGTGTAAACCGGTGCCACCTAATACTTTTTTGGATGTCTTGCATAACCCATCTGTTAAGTTGCCCACAGAAGAAGATCTAGCCGTTCCTGACCCGGAGGCACAGTTGGTGGCGGCTCTTCATGTCATCCCAGATTGGACAGTGCCATTCTTGGCTTACATGACCCGGGGCGAGTTGCCAACGGATGAGACCCTGGCTCGACAGATAACCTGGCGGTCTAAGTCAATGATGATTTCTGATGGAGAATTATACCATCGCATCGTCTTTGGAGCGTTTCAGCGGTGTGATTCCCCTAAAGAAGGCCAAGAAATACTTCGTGAGATCCATGAAGGCGATTGTGGTCATCACGCCGGGTCAAAATCTCTGGTGGCCAAGGCTTTTCTTCATGGTTTTTACTGGTTGATGGCTCACGCTGATGCAGAGGATCTGGTCAGCAGATGTGATGGATGTCAAAAGTTTGCACGACGAGCACATGTGCCGGCTCAAGAACTCTGGATGCTTCCAATCACTTGGCCGTTTGCGGTATGGGGGCTTGACATGGTGGGACCTTTCAAAAGGTCTAAGGATAAAAAGACACATCTTTTAGTGGCAGTTGATAAATTCACAAAGTGGGTTGAGGCAGAGCCGGTGAGTAAGTGTGATGCGGCCACGGTGGTTCAATTCATGAAAAAGGTGATCTTCTGTTTTGGTTTTCCACACAGCATTATCACTGACAATGGCACTAATCTGTCCCAAGAGGCTATGGAGGAGTTTTGTCAATGTGAGCATATCCGGCTTGATGTTTCTTCTGTAGCTCATCCTCAATCCAATGGTCAAGCTGAGAGAGCGAATCAGGAAATTTTAAAAGGTCTCAAACCCCGGCTTATGGTTCCCTTGCAGCGAACGCCGGGTTGTTGGGTAGAGGATTTACCCTCAGTGCTGTGGAGTATCAACACCACACCTAATAGGTCCACAGGTTACACACCTTTCTTCATGGTGTATGGAGCAGAAGCAGTATTGCCTAGTGACATCCGTCATGACTCGCCCCGTGTGGCGGCTTATGTTGAAGCTAATAATGAACAAGCCAGACAGGATGCACTTGACTTGTTAGATGAGGAAAGAGACTTAGCAGTGGCTCGATCAGCAATTTATCAACAGGACCTGCGCCGTTATCACAGTCGTCGGGTTAAGTCCAGGACTTTTCAGGAAGGTGACCTGGTGCTCCGGCTCATCCAGGATCTGTCAGATGCACACAAGTTATCCCCACCTTGGGAAGGACCCTTTGTAGTCAGCAAGAACTTAAACAACGGGTCATATTACCTCATTGACGTTCGAGAGCACAAAGACTCACGTAAGTCGGAGGAAGAGACCCGTCGGCCGTGGAACATTGCTCAACTTCGGCCATACTACACCTGAGCCACCGGCTCTCATCATTTACATACTTTAACATTGTATATACCATGAGAAGTAATAAAGTAGGACCATCGGTCTCTTTTCTTTTTCAAAAGATTATGCATCTTTGTTATTTCTTATTTTCAAATGACTATTAAGGAGCTGATCATATTTGAATCAAGTTTAACCTTTTTTGGTCCAGCTTATGATCGTATTCGAATCTAGCTGCAACTCTCATGGTCACTTGGGGGCTTCCTGTTCAAACATAGGTCGTATTCGAACCGAAGAGAACATAGATGTCGCAACCCTCTTCATCGGCTCAAGGCCAAATTCACTAGGGGGCTTCTTGATCGTATCTTAATCATAGCTTAACCCCTTTTGGGTCCGACTTGGATCATATTCGAATCAGGGTCGTTAAAAACCTCTCAAGGTCATTTGGGGGCTTCCTGTTCAAACATAGGTCGTATTCGAACCAAAGAGAACATAGCTGTCGGTACCCTCTTGATCGGCGCAACACCAAAGCCACTGGGGGCTATATGGTCGTATTCGAACCTTAGCTTCACCCCTTTGGTCCGGTTTACTGATCGTATTCGAATCACAAACCCCCAAATACAAAGTTAAATCATACTTATTACCTGTTATTTTCTTTTTAGTTTTCTGTTGTCTCAATTTCACAAATATTAGCATGATCTTCTTTGCCGGCTGGACTATTTGACAACAAAGCCGCCAAGGTATGATGATCATTAAGTATTCAGAAGCATTGACTTCTCAAAAAGATTGAGTTATCAACTTTATCATCCGGATTATTTAAACCGGTGGTCTAAGGATCAAAGGTACAAGTATGGCTATTGTTTATACGCAATTGACTGCTGCATTAACCAAAGGGTTAGTTTCAGCCTTGTTCTCTTTTTATACCTGTTTCTATTTTCATATTGGCTACAAGCCGGGTGTTTTAACCCGTTCGGTACTAAGCCGCCAAGCCAGTTTTGTCTCTTGTATTTACAGGAACAGAGCTGAAGTATTATAGGGATAACCATAAATATGATGCATATATTGACATCAGGAAACACAGAATCACATACAAGTGTTTTATGTGCGATGGCATAAGCAAAGCATGCAGTGTTTTCACAGCTAAACTATTACAAGGCTTTTAAAGCCCATGAAGATGGTTATTGCTCCTCCCTCGCCAGATCACCGCCCTCTGTTAACTGGAAGCTGGGTTTTGACCAGTCAAAACCATTCACGGCGACAAATTCTGCTTCTTCGTCAATCAGGCCGGGCGGGTCAACTTCCAGGGCAAATGTATTTTCACGAACAGGCGGGATTAAATCTATCACCTTGTACGAGGGAGTTGCCATCTTATTTTCAACATCAAAACCCAGCTGATACTTGTCGATGTTGGTTTCATCTCCAAGAATAGTCTCTTGAGGTCGGACTCCATGCACGCAAGCCATGAAGTCATCCTGCTCAAAGGGAGATCCGTCTTCCTTCACGGTGGGATATCCTCTGGCCATGTCCGCTGGGTCTAGATCTGGCACCCAAGCCTTGGAGCGGCTCAGTGCAGTCAAAGCTCCGGCTCTCGCAAGGAGCGCTTCACTTCTTGAAATCTGGCAGGTAGGATTGACAGTTTCTTCAAGACATCGCTGAGCCGGTTGGGTCCTTGATTGGCAGGAGAGATGGCGGCAAGTGCCCGTTGTGCGCCAATATACAGTTCTTCCACTAAGGTATACACTGCCTTTAGTTTAATCACATGATCTTGGCTCAGATTCCTGCTTCGTGGGCCTGCACATATTTTATAAACAAAGTCAGCTGGTGGCTTATATTCCGGATCAGCAAAAAGTACGCAAGATCTAAGACAAACGGCTTACCAAAGATGGCGGCCACCATTTGAGACACCCGGCCCTTTAAACCGTTCATCTCTGTTGGAACCTCTTCAAGGGCTGCTTCGGCCTTCTCGGCGCGTTGTGTCAGAAGCGTTTTTTTCCTCTACCCAGGTTTTCTTCTTGACAGCGAAGCTAGTCTTTAAATTTTCCGTCTCACAGAGACTTATTTGCAATTTGGAGTTAGCAGACTTGATTTCTGCTTCCTGACCTGCTAGCTGATACGTCTCCAATGTATCTATAACTTTTGATTGCTCCATGCTATATTATCTACTGTTTTGGGCAATATTGGGCTTTATTATCCACTTTTATATTACTTTTGGGACTAACCTATTAACTGGAGGCCCAGCCCAGATTTGTTGTTTTATGCCTATTTCAGTGTTTTGAAGAAAAGGAATATCAGACGGAGTCAAAACGGAACGAAATCAACTAGAGAAGTTATTTTTGGAAGGAAACACACCTGATGGACTTGGACCCCACATCAGAAGATACGGGAGCTTCCCACAAGGGTGGGGGCACGCCCACCCCCCTAGGGCGCGCCCCCTACCTCATGGGGCCCTCGTGGCTCCCCTGACGTGCTTCTTCTGCCTATATAACTCCATATACCCTAAAACTTCCAGAAGGCACAATAGATCGTGAGTTCCGCCGCCAGAAGCCTCCGTAGCCACCGAAAACCAATCTAGACCCGTTCCGGCACCCTGCCGGAGGGGGCAATCCTTCTTCGGTGGCCATCTTCATCATCCCGGTGCTCTCCATGACGAGGAGGGAGTAGTTCTCCCTCGGGGCTGAGGGTATGTATCAGTAGCTATGTGTTTGATCTCTCTCTCTCTCTCTCGTGTTCTTGATTTGGCACGATCTTGATGTATCGCGAGCTTTGCTATTATAGTTGGATCTTATGTTTCTCCTCCCCCTCTACTCTCTTGTAATTAATTGAGTTTCCCCTTTGGAGTTATCTTATCGGATTGAGTCTTTAAAGATTTGAGAACACTTGATGTATGTCTTGCCGTGGATATCTGTGGTGACAATGGGATATCACGTGATTCACTTGATGTATGTTTTGGTGATCAACTTGCGGGTTCCTCCCATGAACCTATGCATAGGGGTTGGCACACGTTTTCGTCGTGATTCTCCGGTAGAACTTTGGGGCACTCTTTGAGGTCCTATGTGTTGGTTGAATAGATGAATCTGAGATTGTGTGATGCATATCGTATAATCATGCCCACGGATACTTGAGGTGACATTGGAGTATCTAGGTGACATTAGGGTTTTGATTGATTTGTGTCTTAAGGTGTTATTCTAGTACGAACTCTAGGGCTATTTGTGACACTTATAGGAATAGCCCAACGGATTGATTGGAAAGAATAACTTTGAGGTGGTTTCGTACCCTACCATAATATCTTCGTTCGTTCTCCGCTATTAGTGACTTTGGAGTGACTCTTTATTGCATGTTGAGGGATAGTTATGTGATACAATTATGTTAGTATTGTTGAGAGGACTTACACTAGTGAAAGTATGAACCCTAGGCCTTATTTCCTATCATTGCAATACCGTTTACGCTCACTTTTATCACTTGCTACCTTGCTGTTTTTATTATTTCAGATTACAAATACCTTTATCTACTATCCATATACCACTTGTTTCACCATCTCTTCGCCGAACTAGTGCACCTATACAATTTACCATTGTATTGGGTGTGTTGGGGACACAAGAGAATCTTTGTTATTTGGTTGCAGGGTTGCTTGAGAGATACCATCTTCATCCTACGCCTCCTACGGATTGATAAACCTTAGGTCATCCACTTGAGGGAAATTTTCTACTGTCCTACAAACCTGTGCACTTGCAGGCCCAACAACGTCTACAAGAAGAAGGTTGTGTAGTAGACATCAAGCTCTTTTCTGGCGCCGTTGCCGGGGAGGTGAGTGCTTGAAGGTATATCTTTAGATCTTGCAATCGAGTCTTTTAGTTTCTTGTTTTATCACTAGTTTAGTTTATAAAAGAAAATTACAAAAAAATGGAATTAAGTTTGTCTCATACGCTTCACCTTTTTAATATCTTTCGTGAGTATGATGGAAAGGACAATTGTGCTCAAGTGCTAGAAGAAGAAATATATAAAATGTTTGGCACTAAATATTTGAATGATGAGCATGATTGCAATGTTGTTAGTATGAATTCTTTGAATATCCATGATGCTAATGATGATTGCACTAGTTATGATGAAAATGTCTCCTATAAACATGTCAATTTTTATGGAGATGATTGGGTTTGCAAGTATGCACCAAATAGGGAAGATAGATATTGCAAGAGGCATAAGTACTTAGAAACCAAATTGTTGCAAGAAGAGCTAGATGAATGTGCTGAAAGATTCAATATTTTTCATGCCCCTTGTAAACTTTGCAATGAACATGGTCATTTAAAGCTCCAATGCTATTTGTTTCATGATCAAGTCGTGTCCAAATATTGTGATAATTTGATTACCCTTGAGCATCATAAAGAACTTAGCCTTATTTGGGGTTATGAAGAAATGAAACGTATAACTGAGGGTATTCCAAAATTTAATCTTGATAAAATTCTTGATTTTGATCTAGAGAAGATTTATATGTATTGTGCGGTGAATTGCATTGAAAATCCTTATATTGCCAATTACATAAATAAAAGAAAACAAATACAAGATGAAGAGAATGCTAACGAAAGGGAAGAGACTTCCCAATATTCTCCTATTATTTCTTATGATGAATCAGGTAACGAGGAAGAGCCTCCTACTCAACCAATCTCATTAATAAGGAGCTCCAAAAACAGGATTGAACCCACACATGATGTGGTGAAGAAGAAGAAAATAAAAAGGAAGAGAGGTAAAAAGGTATCTCTCCCAAATAACGTTGCTCCTATTATTGATGTGCCTCATGAAAATGAAGATGATACACTTGATGATGATCTTGTTATGCCTATTGCTTGTTGTGATGATTATGATTGGGAAGATAATGATACTTCTTATGATCTTGAAAATCTTTTTGGTACTTGCTTGAAAGAATATAATAATTGCTATACTATCGGTGCTATCTATACTATTAATGATGAGAGTGATTATGCTTATGATATGAAAAGGCCCAAGCTTGGGGAAGCTATGTTTGATGAGGATGACATATTTGAGAATATATTTGCTGCAATTAATATTTGTCCCAAGCTTGGGGAAGCTATGATTAATGAAGATGATATTTTTAGTCTCCCAAGTTTTGATATGCAAGTTTATAATGATGATAGCATGCCTCCTACTTATGATGATTATTGTGATGATACTTATGTTATAAAAATTAGTGATTATATTTATAAAACTTGTCATGATTATGATTACCCTTTTTCTGAACATTACTCTTTTAATGTGGAAACAATTTATAGTATTCAAGTCTCTTATGATACTCCCACTATTCTGATTAAGAAGAATTTTGCTCATGTGGAGAGTAATAAAATTTCTATGCTTGTAGATCATGAAAATAATGCTTTAGATGCTGGTTATATTGTTGAATTCATTCATGATGCTACTGAATATTATTATAAGGGAGGAATATATGCTTGTAGGAATTGCAATAATATCAAGTTTCCTCTCTATGTGCTTAAAGTTTTGAAGTTATGCTTGTTTTTCCCTCCTATGCTAGTTGATTATTGTTCCCACAAGTTGTTTGCTCACGAAATCCCTATGCATAGGAAGCATGTTAGATTTAAATGTGCTAGTCATATTCTTCATGATGCTCTCTTTATGTTTCAATTCTTATCTTTTATGTGAGCATCGTTGAATTCATCATGCCTAGCTAGGGGCGTTAAACGATAGCGCTTGTTGGGAGGCAACCCAACTTTATTTTTGTCCCATGCTTTTTGCTCATGTTTAGTAATAAATAATTAATCTAGCCTCTGTTTAGATGTGTTTTTATGCTTTTAATTAGTGTTTGTGCCAAGTAGAACCTTTGGGAAGACTTGGGGAAAGTCTTGTTGATCATGCTGTAAAAAAAAAATAGAAACTTTAGCGCTCACGAGAATTGCTGCCATTTTTATTTGGAGAGTTCTACTTAGTTAATTCTTTTTGCAGATGATTAATAGATAAATTCCTCAGGTCCATAAATTTATTTGAGAATTTTATGAGTTCCATAAGTATACGTTTGATTCAGATTACTACAGGCTGTTCTGTTTTTGACAGATTCTGTTTTTCATGTGTTGTTTACTTATTTTGATGAATCTATGGCTAGTAAAATAGTTTATAAACCATAGAGAAGTTGGAATACAGTAGGTTTAACACCAATATAAATAAATAATGAGTTCATTACAGTACCTTGAAGTGGTGATCTATTTTCTTATACTAATGGAGCTTACGAGTTTTCTGTTAAGTTTTGTGTTGTGAAGTTTTCAAGTTTTGGGTAAGGATTCGATGGAATATGGAATAAGGAGTGGCAAGAGCCTAAGCTTGGGGATGCCCAAGGCACCCCAAGTTAATATTCAAGGATATCCAAGAGCCTAAGCTTGGGGATGCCCCGGAAGGCATCCCCTCTTTCGTCTTCGTTCATCGGTAACTTTACTTGGAGCTATATTTTTATTCACCACATGATATGTGTTTTGCTTGGAGCGTCAATTTATTTTGTTAATATTTTCTTTATGTTATTTAGAACAATGTTTTGCATCTTTTATTTCAATAAAAGTGGCATTGATAGCCTTTACTATGCCTATTTTAGAAGTCCACATGTTGCTGTTTGAAAACAGAAAGTTTACCGCTGTTGCAATAATTCCCTAGAAAATTAAGAATGTGATAAAATGTTGAAACCTTTTGCATATTAAGCTCTGATAAATTTACTACAGTGGGAATTTTATTTCATAATTTTTTGAGCTAGGTAAGTATGGATGTTGCAGCATTCTTTACAGACTATCCTGTTTAGGCAGATTGCTGTTATGTTTGCATTGTTTGCATATGTTTGCTTCTTTAATGATTCTATTTGAGGATAGGACTATTAAATATGCAGAGGCATTTAGTATGAAATGATGAATAATAATTTTATTGATTTGCTACAGTAGAGTATGATAAGGTTTTTGCAATGGTTTATACTAACTTATCTCACGAGTCCTTGTTGAGTTTTGTGTGATGAAGCTTTTGAGATTTAGGGAGGCTGTGATATGAGAGGAATAAAGGAGATACAAAAGCTCAAGCTTGGGGATGCCCAAGGCACCCCAAGATAATATTTCAAGAAGTCTAAAGCGTC
>NC_053024.1:557009135-557057148 GCF_003073215.2 Triticum urartu
ATTCAAGCTGAATCAAATGGATCAAAATTGCAACATATAGTCTTAACATCCGAACAAAATGAACGAATGAATTCCAATTGAAATGGTCACACATCCTTAAATTGAGAAGCCACTTAGATAGAGGTAGAAGAATAAAACAACAAGGTACGGACAAGAACAAATACTTGGTAAGGATTACCCAATCACAAACCAAATATCCGCGGAAGAAATACTAGAGCTAAAAGAATTCCCACCTATGAAACTTCCGAACCTTTCCCGGTTATGCAATCAGGTGTTGGGGATACAGGGGAAGCATAATATCTCACCCAAAGCTAGCGAATCCTACATCCAGCTGTATCCATCCTTCAACACATAACCAAGAAACCTTCAGAAATCATTTACCTCAACCTTCGAAAAGCATCCGTTATACGAGTTATGGCAATACTCCCGAACTCCCGCCCCAGTAATGGGTGGCGTCGAGGTTATCCCACCAACAACTGCATAAAAGAGATTTTCGATGTCGACGAAACTCAGGTATTCCAGAACTGCAACGATAAAATTGTGACGACAACACCTCGGAGCTCAACTCCCCGGGACACTGCCACAACCCCTAAATGTCAGGAGGCACCAAGAACAATTTTCTCGTCACAAAACCATCGGAACAATTCCAAGATACCCGCGTGATCCTAATTTTTTTTAGTGAAATTTGAGAAGAGAAGAGTCAAAACTCTACGTCAGGATGCCTCACCAGAGCGACGAAGGGACTGAGGAGTAAAAAGAATCCTACTCTCCGATATATATAATCCTAAATGACTCAAAACATTTTTCTAGACTCAACAACGCCAGCGATTTGATCAAGCAGGGGGCTCCTAAAGTCGGGGAAGGCTCTGATACCAACTTGTAACGCCCACGATGCGGCTATATCTCCCACGTGTCGTTGCACGACTTAGAGGCATAACCGCATTGTAAGCAATGTCGCAAGTAAGGTAATCTTCACACAACCCATGTAATGAATAAGGAAAAGAGGTACATAGTTGGCTTACAATCGCCACGTCACACAATAGCATAAATATCATTACATTCATCCAGATACAATCAAGGTCCGACTACGGAACCAAAATAAAGAACAACCCCAAATGAAACAAAGTCCCCGATCGCCCCAACTTGGCACCACTACTGATCGTCTGGAAAGGAAACGTAGTATCGTCATGAGTCCTCATCGAACTCCCACTTGAGCTCAGTCGAATCTCCTGCAACGTTATCATCGGTCCCTGCATCTGGTGTTGAAGTAATCTGTGAGTCACGGGGACTCAGCAATCTCACACCCTCGCGATCAAGACTATTTAAGCTTATAGGTAGGTAAAGGTATGAGGTGGAGCTGCAGCCAGCACTAGCATATATGGTGGCTAACATACGCAAAGGAGAGCGAGAAGAGAAGGCAAAGGCATGATCGAGAAACTATGATCAAGAAGTGATCCTAGAATAGCCTACGTTCAAGCATAACACGAGACCGTGTTCTCTTCCCGGACTCCGCCAAAAAGAGACCATCACGGCGACACACTCTGTTGATTCATTTTAATTAAGTTAAGTTTCAGGTTTTCTACAACCGTACATTCAAAAATTCCCATCTGCCCATAACCGCGGGCACGGCTTTTGAAAGATCAAGACCCTGCAGGGGTGTCCCAACTTTGCCCATCACAAGCTCTCACAGTCAACGAAGGATATTCCTTCTCCCAAGACAATCCGATCAGACTCGGAATCCCAGTTACAAGACATCTCGACAATGGTAAAACAAGTCCAGCAAAGCCACCCGAATGTGCCGACAAATCCCGATAGGAGCTGCACATATCTCGTTCTCAAGGCACACCGAATAAGCAATCCGTACAACTAAAACCAGCCCTCGAGTTTCCCCGAGGTGGCGCTGCAAGGGGCTCTAGTTTGGACCAACACTCAGAGGAGCACTAGCCCGGGGGGTTTAATAAAGATGCCCCTCGGCTCCGGAAACCCAAGGGAAAAGAGGCTAGGTGGCAAATGGTAAAACCAAGGTTGGGCCTTGCTGGAGGAGTTTTATTCAAGGCAAACTGTCAAGGGGTTCCCATTATAACCCAACCGTGTAAGGAACGCAAAATCAAGGAACATAACACCGGTACGACGGAAACTAGGGCGGCAAGAGTGGAACAAAACACCAGGCATAAGGCCGAGCCTTCCACCCTTTACCAAGTATATAGGTGCATTAAAGTAGACAAGATATAATAATGATATCCCAAAAATAAACATGTTCCAACAAGGAACAAACTCCAATCTTCACCTGCAACTAGGAACGCTATAAGAGGGGCTGAGCAAAGCGGTAACATAGCCAAACAACGGTTTGCTAGGACAAGGTGGATTAGAGGTTTCACATGGCAATACGGGAGGCATGATAAGCAAGTGGTAGGTATCATAGCATAGGCATAGCAATAGAGCGAGCATCTAGCAAGCAAAGATAGAAGTGATTTCGAGGGTATGGTCATCTTGCCTGCAAAGTTCTCAGAGTTGACGTTAGCTCGATCCCCGTAAACGTACTCAACGGGCTCCTCGATCACGTACTCGTCTCCCGGCTCTACCCAAAACAAGAACACAAGCAAAGGGAGACATAATCAACCACATGCAATGCACAAGCAACATGATGCAAAACATGGCATGATATGCGGGATGCGATATGCGATGCATATGCATGCTTCGGAAAGGAATGATTGAACCTAGCCTCAACTTGGAAAACCAAGAGTGCCACTGGAAAGAGGAGTTGATTTCGGTCGAAATCGATATAAAGATCACTGGAATCGGATGCACGGTTTGCAAGTGGCAAGCAAACAAATATGGCACCGATCTGCGATTAACAGCACGAGGCCATCTAAATGCATCAAGAATAACAAGCTACTGCACTCTAACATAGCAACAAAGCACATCGAAGGGATCCACTCAAGATTCTTGACAAAAGATGAACACTGAGCTACGGCTAATTCACTCAACAGCAGGTTCAAACAAGCATGGCAAAAGTGCAAAAGATATCAGGTTACAGACCTAGTGAAAATAACATGTCAGGAATTTAACATCAGGAAGCAATGTTTAGAGCACGATAACTACATGCTACAAGAACATATCATGGAAAAGAAAGGCATGGCATGAAGCTACTTAAAGCATACAACAAAAGTCCCTTACTGACCATAAGCCAAAAGGTATCAGAAGATACAATGGAAACCATGTGAACATAGCAAGTTACGTTAACAGATTCAGACTTAGTAGAAAACTGGAACATGGCAAAACAGATATCAAGTAGGCATGTTTACGAGCTCGATGCACTCACCGCAAGGCATTGCATGACAAACCAAGCATACACCCAGCAAGTAGACATGGCATAGAAGCTAAACATGGCAAGAACAACCTCATAGCATGCATGGATCAACTACAACAACCTCGGCAAAATTGAATAACATGTAAACAATCTGCCAGGAACATTTTATAGCAAAAGTAGAGCTTGGTTGAGTCAAGCTAGGTTGCTCCATAAATGCAAAAAAAGACATGTCTGGATAGATAACAGCAATATCTACAAAACATCCTTACTGATCATGCTAAAAAGAGGCATGGATCACTCTGTAGCAACATGAATACATGGCATAAAAAATATTAACAGGGCAAAGACATGGAAGATTTCTAAGTCCCTGAAATCAGCAACATTACGAGAGCTACTTTGCATGCTTGTGCTAGTCACCAAAGAGATCACATAAATACATGGCATACATCCCTGTAAATATGGCATGGCATACTTCAAAACACATGTAGGGCTCAAGTTCATAGGAGGCACACATGAATCATGGCAAAAATGACAAATGTCCAAATCCTGATAAGGATCTGAAACTAATATAAACTAGAACTCTTTCAACATCCTTTAGGGCATCAAGATGAGCTCAAATGAACATGGTGCAATGGAATGAAGTGAAGTACTCGTCGAGACGAACAATTTGATATGCTACACGCCCGAAATGGAACCACAGATGCAGAGTTATGGCCTGATGAAGAATGCATAAAAATACTAGGGTTAGGGCAAAAGTCGACCGAATCTTAGATCTGGATCGGCCGGGGCACGGACTTCGAGGCACTCACCGAAGTTCCGCCAGAGTCGGGCCGGAGCGGAGGAAGACGAGTGGGCGGCGAGGTAGAGCAAGGAGGAGACCGGCCGGAGTGGAGGGCGCGGGTCCCTGCGCGACGCGCGCCGTCGGCGGGCGAGGGCGGTGGAGTCGCCGGCGTCGGCGGGCGGTGGCGCGGCGGCCGGCGGCGAAGGCGAGGCGGCGGGGTGGCGTGAGGCGGTGCGGCGGCGAAGGCGGCTCGGGCGGTGAGGAGGCGGCGTGAGACGGCGTGGGGCGCGGCCCGGTTTGCGGCGGGGAGGGCAGCGTGCGGGCTCGCCAGGCCGATGGCGCGGGGGCGGCGGTGCTCGCCACGTGGCGCGTTGTGGTTGGCGGCGGCGGGGATGTCCGGTGGCGGGCGGACGTTGTCCTGCACGCGGAGAGGAAGGGGGCTAGGTTAGGGGTGGAATGGATCCGGAATTTTTGGGGGTGTGTCTATATATATAGGTAGAGGTAGCTAGGAGGCTCCAAATTGAGCACGGTTTCTGGCCACGCGATCGTGATTGAACGACCTAGATGATGGAGGGGGTTTAGGTGGGTTTTGGGCCACTTTGGAGGGGTGTTGGGCAGCAACACACACGAGGCCTTTACGGTCCCTCGGTTAACCGTTGGAGTATCAAACGAAGTCCAAATGGCACGAAACTTGACAGGCGGTCTGCCGGTAGTAAACCAAGGCCGCTTGGCAGGTCTCGGTCCAATCCGAAATTTTTTAACACCTGCACATGAAAAGAGGTAAAAGGAGGCACCGAAGGACATAGGACCACCGGAATGCAAAACGGACAACGGGGAAAATGCTCGGATGCATGAGACGAACACGTATGCAAATGCAATGCACATGATGACATGATATGAGATAGATGCATGACAAAGACAAAACAACACGAAGACAAAAACCCGACAACGAGGAAAATATCATAACTTAGTGCCAGAAATGGCAAGAGTTGGAATACAAATATGGCAGGTTACATATGGGGTGTTACAATATCACCAGATCAAGTTGAACCCGGTCGACAGACTGAAGACCACATTCATCATGCCGTTTGGAGCCTTCTGCTACTTGACAATGACGTTCGGCTTGAGGAATGCCGGTGCTACCTTTCAACGTTGCATGAAGAAGTGTCTCCTCAAGCAACTCGGCAGAAACACCCACGTTTACGTGGACGACGTGGTGGTGAAGACGGAGAAGCGTGGAACGCTGCTGGAAGACCTCAAGGAGACCTTTGAGAACCTGCGCCGGTTTCAAATCAAGCTCAACCCAGAGAAATGTGTCTTCGGAGTACCAGCCGGCCAGCTCCTTGGCTTCCTGGTCTCTGAACGCGGCATAGAGAGCACCCCGTGAAGATCAAGGCCATCGAGAGGATGGAAGTGCCCACCCAACTACTGGATGTGCAGAAGTTCACTGGCTGTTTGGCATCCATCAGCCGCTTCATCAGTCGGCTGGGAGAGAAGGCTCTTCCCTTGTACCAACTCATGAAGAAAACCACCTTTTTTGAGTGGAACGACAAGGCGGACGAAGCTTTTCTCCAGCTTAAGAAGATGTTGACTACTCCACCTGTCCTGGTGGCTCCGACTCCTAAGGAGCCCATGCTCCTCTACATCGCCGCCACCAGCCGAGTGGTCAGCATAGTCATCGTGGTAGAGCGCAAGGAGGAAGGCAAAGCACTGCCGGTCCAGAGACCGGTATATTATTTGAGTGAAGTACTGTCGACCTCCAAGCAAAACTACCCCCACTACCAGAAGATGTGCTATGGCGTGCACTTCGCCGCCAAGAAATTGAAGCCTTACTTTCAAGAGCACCCAGTCATTGTGGTCTACACAGCTCCATTAGCCGAGATCATCGGAAGCCGAGATGCTTCAGGCCGACACCATCTACTACCAGCCTCGCACCGCCATCAAGTCGCAAGCATTGGCTGACTTCCTCATCGACTGGGCCGAGACCCAGTACCTGCCGCCAGCACCCGACTCCACCCATTGGCGGATGAATTTTGATGGCTCCAAGATGCGCACCGGCTTGCGAGCCGGCATCGTCCTCACCTCTCCCAAAGGCGACAATCTCAAATATGTGCGGCAAATCCATTTTGCCGCCTCCAACAACGTCGCCGAATACGAGGCACTCATTCACGCGCTCCGGCTTGCCAAAGAACTCGACATTCGCCGGATTCTATGCTATGGTGACTCCGACTTGGTGGTCCAGCAATCATCCAGCTACTGGGATGCCAAAGATGCAAATATGGCAAGCTACCGCTTCCTCGTGCAGCAACTCAGTGGATATATTGAGGGGTGCGAGTTTCTCCACGTGCCAAGAAACGACAACGAGCAAGCAGATGCCTTGGCACGAATCGGCTCTACCCGTCAAGCAATACCCTTGGCGTCGCCCTTCAGTGCCTCCTCAAATCGTCTGTCAAGCCTTCACCAGAATCAGATTCTATCTTTGTGTCGGCTCCTCCTGAAGCAGTCGGATCCGACTCAAGAGCCCCAGCAGACGGCACGAGAATTCTGGCAAGCGGCTCCAGGATCGCGGCAGTCGAAGCTGGCCCGGGGACTTCAGAACCCAGCCCGGGGACTGCGAGGGTCAGACTAGAGACTTCAGAACTCGCCCGGGGACTGCACCAATCGGCCCGGGGACTTCATCGATCTAGCAAGCGGCTGCCGACTCCAACCCACCGCCTCCCGGCCCAGCCGCCCTCGTCCAAATCGCAGTTCTGATAGTCAAAGAAATCGCAGCACCTTCATGGGCCCAGCCCATCCTCAAATTCCTGGTGAGCAAAGATCTTCCAACTGATGAGATCCTAGCTCGGCAAGTGCAACGCCAGGTAGCAGCCTACACCATAGTCAACAGAGAGCTTGTAAGGCGCAGTGTCACTGGCGTCTACCAGCGCTGCGTGGAGCCGGGGCAAGACCAAGCAATTCTCAAAGATATCCATCAAGGAGAGTGTGGCCACCATGCGGCTTCAAGAGCACTCGTCGCCAAAGCGTTCCGCCATGGTTTCTTCTGGCCGACTGCTTTAGAAGACGCCAAGGACTTGGTCCAAAAATGCAAAGGGTGCCAGAAGTTCCGCTCCAAGCCGCATCAGCCGGCTTCTGCACTCAAGACTATTCCCATTGCCTAGCCCTTTGCTGTTTGGGTCCTGGACATGGTGGGACCATTCAAGACGGCGCGAGGCGGCCTGACTCACTTACTTGTCGCAGTGGACAAGTTCACCAAGTGGATATTAGCAAAGCCGATCAAGAAGCTGAATGGTCCGACTGCCGTGACTTTCATCTCCGACATCAGAATCCGATATGGCATTCCACACAACATCATCACCGACAACGACACTAATTTTGCCAAAGGCGCCTTGGCCCGTTTCTGCGTGACGCAGGGCATCCGATTGGACTTAGCGCCCGTTGCCCATCCGCAGTCAAACGGCCAGGTAGAGCGAGCAAACGGCCTCATCCTGTCCGGCATCAAGCCTCGACTGGTCGAGCCTTTGGAGCGTTCGGCCGGCTGCTAGCTCGACGAGTTGCCAGCCATCCTCTAGAGCCTGCGCACGACTCCAAACAATTCAACTAGCTTCACGCCTTTCTTTCTCGTCTATGGTGCCGAAGCCGTCATCCCAACGGACATAGAGTTCGACTCCCCACGAATCACCATGTACACCGAGGAGGAAGCAGAAGAAGCATGTGAAGACGGCATCGATCTGCTGGAAGAGGCCCGGCTATTGGCACTCAGCCGGTCCAGCATCTACCAGTAGAGCCTGCGCCAATACTACAACCGGAAGGTCAAGCCAAGATCTTTCCAAGAAGGAGACCTTGTGCTCCGGCTAATCCAGCGAACAGCCGGCCAGCACAAGCTCTCAGCACCTTGGGAAGGCCCTTTCATCATCAGCAAAGTGTTGGGCAGCGACTCCTACTACCTGATCGACGCTCAGAAGCCCCAAGCATGCAAGAGGGATGACTCCGGCAAAGAGACGGAGCGGCCATGGAATGCAAATCTCCTCCGAAGATTTTACAGTTGATGCAGTATGTACCACGCTACCTTTTGTATTAAAGTACGAAGACTTCGGGCCCCCCGAGAAGAGCTCGGGGACTGCCCACTTTTATCTATATGATAAGAATTATGCCTACGAGTATGTTAGACTTTGTTATGCCGCTTGGCACTGGGTTCGACTAGTCGGCCCGGGGACTTGCCGTCTTGCACTATGAAATGCTTCCTATAGCCGAACAAGTAGTGTGTGGCATTTAAGCCGTCTCCTGTCAGATGCCGCAGCTTGCAGAGCGACTGTCTGGTGGGCAGGAGTAAGGTAGAATGGCTGTCCACATGAAAAATGGCTAAGGACTCAAAGCATGAACATAGTTTAAACCGGCTTCCAGCCTTTTACAACCGACTCTTGAGCAGCCGGCTCGCCGTTTTCTATCCGACTTGCTAGAAAACTCTAAAATGGCTAAGTACTTGCCTTCCCAAAGTAGCTAAGTACTTGACCTAGCAGCAGTCCGCAGAGCGGCTATCCGGCTGGCAAGACGGCAACCAAGGGAAGGCGGCAAAGGAAAAAGCCAAAGGAGCAATAAGCAAGAAGAGATAGAACTCGGAGAAATATTTACATAGCAGAGGCCCTTGGCCAAATCTTCGAACAGAAGTTCAAAATACACCCCGCAGGTGGAATAGTGCAAATTAACAAGTTCTTCAAGACGATTAAGCAGATAAAAAACAAAGATAAAGTGGCAGCCTAGGAAGCGGCAGACGGGTTCGGAGGATCGGAGGAGTCGGCGGTGCCAGTTGTTGGGGCGGCCGGCTGGTCGGTCTTGGCTTGATCCCCTCCAGTGGTAGTCAGCTCGGTCGGGTGCGGCTTGTTGCTAGAGGCGCGGTCAAGCTGAGGCAGGCCGTCCGCTCCATCTTCTGGCGCCTCCCCTTCGCCACCCTCCTCCGCCTCACCTTCCTCCTCGCTGCTAGAGCCAATCACCACCGTCGAGTCCTCGCCGTTGTCTGGATTCATCCCGAACCACTCCGGCGGTGCCTCTTCGCCGTTTTCAGCCCGCTCTAGGACGAAGATGCTGGTATAGGTGTACTCGGCGATCGATGCCGTGCGCTGGACGAGAGCGTCTTCCACGACTGCCAACTCCGCCTGGGCCTCTAGCCGGAACATGGCTAGCCGGTCTAGACTCAGCCCAGGATACCACGCCTTGACGAACTCCAAGGCCCGGCGCGCTCCGGCCCGGGTCGAGGAGCCCTTCCAGGCCTCAAGACGGCCAGCCGCGACCTCCAGCCAGTCGGCAGTCCGACTGGGAGTGCGCGGAGCCTGCATATCCGGCCACAGGGCGGCGATCGCCTGGGCGCCGACACACTGAAGCTGGCACAGCATCCGGTGGGCCGACCGAAGGAGAGCCTCGATGCTTAGGATCTGCTCGTCGAGAGTCCGGGGGGCGTCGGCAGCGATCTTCGCGCCATCCGCCCTCCGCCCTTCGCGATCAGCCTCAATGGCTTGGTTGGCAGCCTGCGAGTGGCCAGGGAAGAAGTCTGCCAAGACAAAGGATGAAGAGCAAGATTAAAGGCTTAGGGTCGACTCGACTAGCAGTCGGCAGCTGAGAAAAGGAAAATGAGGGGAAACTCACCATCGGCAAGATCCTCGATCTCATGGAAGCCAGAAGCCAGCATCGCCTCCTTGTCAGTCCAGGAGGAGCGCTCGCTCGCGAACTCAGCAAGGAGGGCGGTCTCCTTTTGTTCCGCCTCCTTCTGGGTCTTCTTGAGTAGCTCCTTCTGCTCTGCCAGTTGCGCGACCAGCAGATCGCGCTCTGCGGCCAGCTTGTTGCACTCCTCCCCCTTGGCATGCAGCGCGGTGTTGGCCTCGCCCAGCTGCTGCTGCAGGGTGGCGTTGGCCTCTGAGGAAGAATAAGAAGAAAAAAGGCACTAGTCGTCAACAAGGAAGAAGGTCGCCGGGGAGATCCGGCCCTACTGCTCAGCAGTCGGCCCGAATCTCGGGGACTACAGCCCGCGGATGTTCGAGCGCGCCCACGCGAAGAAAGAAATCATCAAAAGAAGAGTAGTCGCCAGGGAGATCCGGCCCGACTGCTCAGCAGTCGGCCCGAATCTCGGGGACTACAGCCCGCGGGTGCGCCAGCGCCCCCCGCATAGAAGGAAGAGGACTCACTCCGGCTTTCCAACAAGTCGGTGGTCCGCCTGGCCTGTTCTTCGACATTACGGTTGAAGGCAGTCACGCGAAGATTATGGTAGTCCTGTGACAAAAATCTCAGACAAGTGTTAGTGCTTGGAACTCAGCGATTAGAGTTCCGAGCCGCCTGCTCAGCAGCCGGCCTAAAACTCGGGGACTACACCTAGTGGGTGCGCTGGCGCGCACCCACAGAGAAGAACAAGAAACAAAACAAAGAAGGAGGAAACATACCCGGATGGCTGTCCACGACGCCAAATGCGCCTTGGTGCAGTTCTAGATGGCGTCGCCCTCGGCTCGGAGCTTGGTTTGGACGTCCAAGAGCGCCTGGTTCAACGGGCCTGTCCCGCCTCCCCGCACCCACCCAGTGGGCGTGGCGCTCGTCGCCTCGGCGTCCGGGATTGTGGAGCTCGCGGAGCCGGTTTCCAAAGGGCGCGGTGCTGAGGCCGCCTTCACAAGACGGCGACACGTCAGCGTGCTGACTTGGAAAATTAGGCCCGCCACGACCTCGTCTTCAGTCGGCGGCACCAGCGGGTCCGTCGGTTGCTCGCCTTGCGCGCTTCCAGACGGCGGCGGTGGCGGCACAATCACATCTGGCACGAAGGCGTAGCCGCCATCCTCCTCCATGGCCGGATTCTCATCGCCGGCTCCCCCAGTCTGCCCAGTGAACTCCGGAGGCGGCGGCGCGGAGTTCAGCTGGGTGACGAAAACCGCCGATTGGCGGCGCATGGCTTCTTCAGGCTGCTTCCCCGCCACGACGGCGGCCTCGACCTCTGCCAGCTTCTTCTTGGCGGCGACCTCCGCCTTCTCCAGGCGGGCGGCCTCTTGCTCTTCGCGCTTCTCTTACGCGTTCCGTTCTGTCGCCTCCCGGAGGTCGGCGATGGGGTCAATCCACCGAGTGGTGGCGGAAGTCTCCGCCGACCCCATGACGGAGGCGGCAGCGACCCTCTCAATAGAGAGGGGAGCCCTAGACCAAGGGAAAACAAGTAAAGACTCAGACAAGATCAATAAAGAAAAAATGAAGGCGAAGGGCAGGAGCACTTACGCGGAGACCAGGAGCGGCTTCTTGACCTCCTTGCGGAAGCGGTTGGCCTTTGCGGCCACCTCGTCCCGCTTGGTCACCGCGGCCGAGCCCTTGGGCTTCTTCGGCCGGCATCCGAACAAGTTCGGCACGGCCCTGCGCTTCTTCCCGCCACCTGGAGCGTCTGGCGCGGCAGAAGAGCTCGCGCTGGGTGGGCCGACTCCTGGCTGGTGGTGGGGGGCGACCTCCTCATCATCGTCAGGCCAGTCCTCGAGACTGGCCCTGAGCCGTGGGCCGCCTCCTCCCTCGGCGTCGTCTTCCAAGGCCGCCGCCCCCAGATCGGGGTCGTCGACGTCGCTCTCCGCCCGGTCAGTGAGGAATTCATGGGCCGGCCCCGCGGTGCTGGCTGCTGGATGGAGGGGGGGTTCTGACCAAAGCCGACTGGGCAGATCCGACAAGACGAACTCGGCAAGGAAGAAGACAAGAAAGTTAAAGAAAAAGAGAAAAAGAGGCAACTCACTATGGGCGGTGGGTTGGCTCGTGAATATAGCTCCTTGCTGAACTGCCACTCTTCCAAGAGCTTGCAATCGGCAAGGTAGTTCACCATATAGGCCACATCCTCGTGAGGCATGTCCTTGGTGCACATCCGACTCGGGTCCCGGTGCCCACTCATCTGGCATATCATGTGGGGGCAACCTTGGAGCGGGAGAACTCGGCATGCCACGAAGGCGGCACGCAGATCCAGACCAATCAGACCCTCCGACTGCGTCAGCACTCGGAGTCACGTGACGGCACCAGCTCCTGCGAGCGTCAGTGTCCTGGCCCGATACGACCAGTTGGGCTACCTCCCAGCCGACGGGCCGGCCATGTAGGCCGGCAGATTGACCCAGTCGCCCTCCGCGAAGACGCTCTTCACGTAGAAGTACGACCGCTGCCACATGTTCACCGACTTTATCAGCTTGATGGAGGGAAACGGGTTGTCGGCCCCCGACCTCCGCACGGTGATAAACGCGCCGCACTGAGCCGGCACGCCTACGGCTTGGGTGCCGAGCTTGGAGTAGAAGAACTCCCCCAAACCTCGATGTTGGGGAGAACGCCGAGGAAGCCTTCGCACAGGGCGACGAAGGCGGACAGCAGCACCACCTTGTTGGGGGTGAGGTGGTGCGGCTAGAGGCCGTAGAATTCGAGGAAAGCGCGGAAGAAGCTGCTCGCCGGCAAGCCGAGGCCACGCAGGCAGTGCGAGCAGAAGATGACCCGCTTGCCCTCCTGCGGCGCCGGCGAGATTTCTCCCCTCGGCGCGAGGCGGACCCTTGCGCGAAGTCCTTGCCGGGGAGCCGACGCGTCTTGCGGAGGAACTCGACGTGACCGTCATGGATCTCCGAGCCATCCCAGGTGCCGGAGTGCACCGAAGGGGGCGCGGCGGCGGAAGAAGAGCTCATCGCGAACGGATCACCGCAGCGCTCGGCGAAGCTTGGGGCGCGGCGGTGTGAGGAAGAAGAAGAAGATGGAGCAGTGAGGAGGAGGGGCGCGCGTGCTCCGCCGCTCCCCCTCCTCCCCCTACTTATAGACCCATGGGCTGCGAAGCCGAGGGGCGGTCGTGGGATTTACTGCACCCACGACCCCCGCGTTTATCGCGCAAAGTTTCTGCGCGCAGTAACTCCGCGGGAACCCCAACCGTCCGCCATGGCCGCAGCGGATCTGCTCACGTGCCGAGGTGCGGTGGTGGCGGGCCCCACCTGTAGGCCTGTCCCGTCGTGCGCGTGGGTGGGCAGACTGGCCCGGCCGCTTGTTGCCACGTGACGGACCCGAAACGGGCGGCGGCTTGGAAGCTTATCTAGCACGCCACCTGGATCCTGCCGAGGCATTCCAAAACTTTGGACAAGTCAGATTGGGTGAGACCGACTCCTAGCAGTCGGCCCGAGAGAAACTGCTGAGGCTCCTCGGCTGATCATCCGTGGCGCCTCACCAGCTTCGGCGACTACTATCGGAGTAATGGGCCACGGGTAGGCTAACCCGAAGCCCAGAACCTTTCAAGACATCGGGGCTGACTGCGCCCCTCGAGACTCCATGATGAAGAGCCGCCTTCTGGAATCTGGCTGGTGGAACAGCCGACTACCCACTCGCGGCCGAGTCCTGGAGGCGAGGTCAAGACAAGCCAACTCCTACCTGGCGGCTTCCAGAGAAGCCGGCCACAGGCAGTCGGCCCACGGCACCAACAACCCCATGCCCTCATCAAGGGGGACGGGACGGGGAGTGGCCATAGTGAAGCCCACTCTCTCCCCTTTCCAGAGGCTGGCGTGGCCACAGTGCGCTGTACCCACGGATATCTCCGTCCGGCGCGGCACTGTTGCCATGCCATCCCTGACATCAGCACCAGTGGGCAGAGCCCTGCACCCACGACGGCCTATCTGTCTGGCCTAGGGACGACGGGTCCCACTAGTCAGCGAGAGTCCCGAAGACGGCAAGAGCGCCACCAGTCGGACCCAATGGGAGTCGACCCCCAGGAGTCGGCCTGCCCCTCCCACGGGTCCCACGCGTCATTAACCAGACGAGACGGGGAGTGGCTATAGTAATCGCCCGCCAGGCGGCGGGGCTGTAGCCATGACCCCCTGACCAAGCTCGCGTCATTAGAAGCACGGCTACAGTGATCAGCAGCTGGCAAGACCCGCAAGCGGCGGACACGGCCTGTTGGCTCCGTACCGGACCAGTCGGCAGGGGCCACCAGTCGGCGGGCCCCAGCAGTCGGTGGAGTACCTGGCGAACGGAGAGACTGACAGCTGGGCCCTGCGCCCAGCCTGATTACCATTGTACCCCTGGGGGTAGGCCTATATAAACCCCCAGGGCACCCACGCAAAGGGTTCGAATCCATTAGCACTAGACCAGATCATATAGGAAGGAGAGAGCTAGCCTTGCCTTCTCCTACCTCCAACATACAGCTCAAGGAGCAACCTTGTACTCACTTTGCCTTAGTGATCATGCGGAGACCCCGCAGAGCAGGACTAGGGGTGTTATCTCCTAGGAGAGCCCCGAACCTGGGTAAAGTACACCGGCGTTCGTGTCTACGCCTTATCTCGCTTCCAGGCACCGGCGACGTTCTACTCGCTCCCACCATGATAAGCCATCCTTTGGCATATGTCGCACCCAACCCCCGACAATATCTTTCGCCATCTCGTTATCTCGAGACCAGTAAAATCCCGCTCGATATGCTTTGGGCACGATGGTCCGAGAGGACGCATGGTGACCACAGGTCCCCGAGTGGATGTCATTTAGGATCATTTGACCTTCCTCCGGGCTGATGCAATGTTGGGATACTCCTGTGACACTTTCTCTGTAAAGTTGCCATTTCATGACGGTGAAAGCTTTGGATCGACGGACTATCTGGCGAGCCTCATCTTCGTCTTTAGGGAGATCTTTTATGAGAATGTACGCGATGTATGGTATCGTCCAATCGGGTGTGATCACCAAGACTTCCATGATCAGGTCGACCACGGCTGGAACCTCTATTTCAGTTGGGTTGGTCGGACTTATTGGTTGCCGGGGCTCTTCCTTGAAGGGATCTTCTTGCACTGATAGGGTATGGAGATTCTCTAAGAACACATTACTGGGGATAGGCTTCGGAGTGGAACCTATCTTCGTCAGATCATCATCAGCTTGATTCTTGATTCACGGTATGTGGTGGAGCTCTAATCCCTCAAACTTCTTCTCTAGCTTTCTCACTGCGTTGCAGTATCCTGTCATTGCGGGACTCCTGACGTCCCATTCCTTCATTACTTGGTTAACCACTAAATCCGAGTCGCCATAGACCATCAGGGGCCGGACGCCGAGTGAAATAGCCATACGCAACCCGTATAATAGTGCCTCGTACTCAGCTTCATTATTCAAAGAGTCAAATTGAATCTGGAGGACATAACTGAGCTTGTCTCCTCGTGGGGACACTAAGACCACTCCTGCACCAGAGCCATTTAACATCTTGGAACCATCAAAAAACATGGTCCAATGATCCGACTGAGGTTGAGTCGGTTGTTGTTGTTCCGTCCACTCGGCGAGGAAATCTGCAATTGCGTGAGACTTAATGGCCTTCTTTGCCTCGAATTTGATATCCAAAGGGAGAAGTTCAATCGCCCACTTTGCCACTCGACCCGTTGCGTCTCTATTATTCACGATCTCTGACAATGGAGTGTCGCTGATGACTGAAATTGAGTGATCAGAGAAATAATGTGCAACTTTCTTCTAGGTCAGGTAGATCCCATAAACAAGCTTCTGATAATGGGGATATCTCTGCTTGGATGGGATTAAGACTTCTGAAATGTAATACACAGGGCGCTGAACTTCGAAGGTCTTGCCTTCTTCTTCCCGCTCGACCGTGAGCACTGTGCTAACAACTTGTCCTGTGGCTGCGATGTAAAGCAGTAGAGGCTCCTTGCTAACTGGAGCAGCAAGCACCGGCTGGGTGGAAAGCAGGGGGTTGAGCTCTTCAAACGCTGCTTCAACTTCGTCATTCCACTCGAACTTGTCAGATTTCTTCATCAGTCGGTAAAGAGGCAGTGCCTTTTCACCGAGGCGTGAGATGAATCGGCTCAAAGCAGCCAAGCAATCAGTAAGCTTCTGAACGTCATGCATGCACACTCGGCATTTCATTCAGAGGATTGTGCCAATCTTCTCTGGGTTTGCATCGATTCCTCGTTCAGAAACGAGAAAACCGAGTAACTTTCCGCTTGGGACTCCGAATGTGCACTTGGAAGGATTAAGCTTGATATCATACCTCCTCAGGTTGGCAAAGGTTTTAGCAAGGTCAGTCAGCAGGTCGGAACCTTTACATGACTTAACCACTATGTCATCCATATATGCTTCAACATTCCGACTAATTTGAGTGAGTAGGCACATGTGAATCATGCGCATGAATGTGGCACCAGCATTCTTGAGGCCAAAGGGCATAGTAATATAGCAAAAACACCCGCACGGGGTGATGAAAGCCGTTTTTATCTCATCGGGTCCAAGCAGTCAGATCTGATGGTACCCGGAATAAGCGTCCAGGAAGGACAGTCGCTCACATCTCGTAGTTGATTCAACGATTTGGTCAATGCGAGGCAGAGGGAAATGATCTTTCGGGCAGGCCCGATTGATCTGCTTGAAGTCAATACACATTCGAAGTGAATTGTCTTTCTTGGGAACCATAACAACATTGGCGAGCCACTCGGAGTGGTATATCTCATGGATGAACTCAGCAGCCAGGAGCCGAGCCACTTCTTCGCCGATGGCTTTTCTCTTCTCCGTGGCGGACCGATGAAGGTATTCTTTGACGGGTTTTGCTTTTGGATCAACACGCAAATGGTGCTCAGCCAGTCCCCTGGGTACACCTGGCATGTTAGATGGTTTCCATGCAAAGATGTCCCAGTTCTCACGGAGGAACTGGATGAGCGCTTCTTCCTATTTGTTGTCGAGTGTTGACAAGATATGGTTCGGAACAGCATTGGGGTCGGTCGGGTGAATGTGGACTGGCTTGGTTTCTCCGGCCGACTGAAACGCGGACTGTGAGGCAGGCCTCTTAGCGCGCAGCAAATCACTCAGATCTGCAGTCTTCTGGTATTCTTGAAACTCCACTGCTGCCATCTGCTCATCTTCTATTTTTTCTCCATCTTGAAGACAATCCTCCGCTTTCTGACAGTTGCCGGAAACCATTATTACGCCTCTGGGGCAAAGCATCTTCATCTTGAGATAAACATAGCAAGGTCAAGCCATAAAGCTAGCATAAGCAGGTGTGCCCAGAATGGCATGATATGCACTCTGGAAATCCACTACCTCAAATGTCAACTTCTCCTTGCGGAAATTCTTCTCATCTCCGAAAACCACATCGAGAGTGATCTGGCTGAGTGATTCAGCTTTCTTTCCTGGGATGATTCAGTGGAACCTCATGTTGCTCTCGCTGAGTTTGGACATTGGAATGCCCATTCCCTTGAGAGCTTCAGCATATAGAATATTCGGGCCGCTGCCACCATCCATCAGGACTTTAGTCAATCGGGTGCCCCCCACGACTGGGTCGACGACCAGCACCTGCCGCCCAGGGGTAGCTACGCGTGCCGGGTGGTCGGACTGGTCGAATGTAATGGGGGTTTTCGACCACTTCAGATATCTTGGTGTCGTCGGAGCAACCATGTTCACCTCCCTATTAATGACCTTCAGTCGACTTTTGCTCTCGACATCGACAAAAATCACCAAGGTGGCATTGACATTGGGATAACCATCGTCATCGTCCTTATCCTCTTCTGCCTTCTCAGGCTCTTTGTCTTTATCACTCGGTTTACTCTCTTGGAAACTCTGGATTAGGAATCGACATTGTCGAGTGGTATGTTTGGGGAGAATCAGGTTCCCCTCCTTATCTTTCTTGGTGTGGATATGACACGGAAAATCCAGCACATCATTTCCTTCCTGATCTTTCACCTTCTTAGGGTTCCAAGGTCCTTTAGGTTTCCCTTTGAAATTTCCCTAATTTAACACTGCTGCTTCGGCAGGTCCTGCTGCCTCAGCCTTTCGCTTCTGCTTCCGACTGGAATTCCCTCCTCTGGTGTCCTGGGCGATTGTTTTATGCTTGCCACTCCGGAGTCGGTCTTCCTCTTTGTCGTTAGCGTATTAGGTGGCGATCTCCATCATCCGTGCCAAAAACATGTCTCTAGTCCGACCGAACTTCAGATTGAGCTCTCTGTAGCGAACACCTTCCTTGAAGGCACAGACTGCTTGGTGATCTGACACATTCTCCACTGTATGGTGCAACGTGATCCATCTCTGGATATAGTCTCTCAGGGTTTCATTCGGCTTCTGTACGCAATGTTGCAGCTCCGGTAAACTGACAGGTCTCTTGCAGGTGCCCTCAAATGTTCTGGTGAACACTCGAGCTAATTCATCCCAACTCAAAATACTCCCAAGGGCCAACTAATTCAGCCAAGCTCTGGCAGAACCTTCAAGCATCAGAGGGAGGTGTTTCATGGCCACCTCATCACTGCCGCTGCCAATATGCACAACCACTCGGTAGTCTTCTAGACAAGTATCGGGCTTTGACTCACCCGTAAAGTTACTGATGCCAGTCGCCATTCTGAAGTTATGAGGAATCTCAGCAGCTCTGATGGCCCTTCCAAAACACTCAGGGCCGGAAACGTGGACTCTGCCTCCACTGAGTTTGTCCCGATTCTGCCCTTCTCTGTATGCTCTGTTCCGGTCGACCAAACCCTACACAAGGACGGACCTTGTGTCAAAGCCAGGTTCTCCGGGGTCGACTGGAACTCTGCGGTCGTTCCCATACGGACGCCTGTCGTCATTGTATCGGGCGCATACGAACCATCCCTCGGAAGGGGCGAAGGCGCTCGACGGTGGTTGTCTCAGGCGTATTCTCGATCATATTCTCCATGAGCTCTTCCCAGGTACCGATCCTGGCGGTGATCACAGCTTCCATACCGCAAGGGGGACCTAGGACTATGAGCCAACTGAACGGTATCTGCTCTCACTGATCTGCTGTGAATTATGTTCCTCGATTGGGACATAGCGGAGTTCTGGTCTCCCGCTGCTCGGAGCAGCACTCTAATCTGTTCCAAGCCTCTTCTAGCCTCCGAACGGGATGTCTGAATAGATTATGAAATACATGCAGCGGCCGCCAAATTCTGAATCGGTGTACGGAATACCTGAGTTTCTGGGGGGAAACAATTGCCATGGATGCCGACTGGACTCAGGGATCAGTCGGCGAGCTCGCTCGTCGAGGGAATGCTGGAGATTCTCCAGACGGGTATGCTCAGCCAGGGTGGCCAGACGTGCCGCCTCCAAGGCCCGGGCCTCGGCGGTTTCCCCTATGATGGTGGTCTGGAGAGCCTCCCTGTTGCGGCGATGCAACTCCTCCCTCTGGTGCGAGCTGAGAGGTTGGGGCTGGTACTCTTCGTGGTCAATTGACGGGCCAGTGCTTCTGCTGCCATCTTCGCCGCGATGAAAGCCAGGCGGGCTGCGATGGGAGTCAACCATGAGAACCTCCACCATGTGGTCACAACTCCTGCTTTCAGAAAGGGTATCCATGAAACCAGTCGACAGATCGACTGATCAACGGGAAAACATGTCAGGCTCGATCGCCGTGACTTGAGGGGTGAAGGCCTGACGAGCCACCGCATGTTTTCCCCACCGCTGAAGCCGTGAACGCCCAGACCACTTGCGGCGGCGTCTAGCGGAGTGAGATGATGACGTGATGACCGACTGGTATGGGGAAGACGGCTGCCTGAAGGAGGACACCGCAAGAACTCGCGCGGAAGTGCGCCGAGCTGCGAACCGGAAGAGTCTCGACATCGAGGGTAGCCTCCTGGAGCCAGGCCGAGTCATCAGCAACGAAAGTGAGCGCGCCAAGTCAGAACTCGCGGCCCACGACCAAACCACCGCCGGAACCCATGCAAATGAAGTTCGAAGAAAACGCAACCTTGCTGGAAGTCGCTAAGACGCTTCGCCCCACAGTGGGCGCCAACTGTCGTGGTACTAGATCTGACAGTAAGTATAGGGGGTACGAATGAGGAGGCAAGGCCTTAGCTACGGCAAGATTGTACACAGGTGTTTACGAGTTTAGGCCCCTCTCGGAAGAGGTAAAAGCCTTACGTCTTGGTGCCCAGAGGCGGTCGACTGGATTATATGAGTGTGTGAATGTGACAAAGGGTGCGAACCCTTGTGCCAGAGGAGGGGGTGGCTTATATAGTGAACACCAGGACCCCGACCCTCCACATGTTGCCAAGGGTTCAATGTACATAAAGATGATGCGTTACTGGTAACGCCAGCCTTAAATGCCTTAATGGCCTTAAAGACTACAGAGTGAATGCTCACCGTTGCCGTTCCAGATGACTCCTGGTCTTCAATACGTCGAGTGGATTCTTGTATGGTCGAGTGGTCGATTGGTCGAGCGACTCTAGGAAGGAGGGGTCTCCGAGTGGCTGATCGGTCGAGTGGATTGCACTAGGCACCTTTGTTGGGCCCTCCCTGTTGTTTCTTGGATAGGGCATATAGGTCAGGCCTATGACCCTACCCTAGGTCTATATCATCATCAATTCCCGCTGTAGGGTGTTGCAATACGTTCATGATTCACTTATAGTGGGTTGCTAGAGTGACAGAAGCTTAAACCCGAGTAAGGGAGTTGTTCCGTATGGGATAAAAGGGGACTTGATGCTTTAATGCTATGGTTGGGTTTTACCTTAATGATCTTTAGTAGTTGCGGATGCTTGCTAGAGTTCCAATCATAAGTGCATATGATCCAAGATGGGAAAGTATGTTAGCTTATGCCTCTCCCTCATATGAAATTGCAATGACGACTATCGGTCTTGTTAACGATTACCTAGGACAATTCCGCACACCGACCCATCAATATTCCACACTCGCTATTTATAATATTTAGTAATATATTCTAACTTTATGATAACATCCCCTAATTTTATATTTTAGCTCTCCGATACCATGCAAAGTTATCCTATTCATACCCACAATGTAGTTTTATTTCTCTTTTCTAGTTGGAAGCAAACGTTCGGTGTACGTAGAATCATATCAGTGGCAGATAAGACTTGAGAGAATATTGATCTTACCTTTAGCTCCTTGTGGGTTCGACACTACATACTTATCACTTCCACCTTTGGAAATTGCTACGATGATTCCCTGCACTTGGGGATTATCAGGGTGCGGGATGGAGCACCGTCAGCGCCGGGAGGTCAAGTTAAGGAGAAGGTGCGACACGATGATTGTACAACCTCTTTAGTGGCGTCGAGTAGGCCTCGGCTTTGTCCGAGGAGTCAGTGAAGATGTTGCGGTTCCGGTGAAGCATGTTAAGCCGGCGCTGTGGGGATGGAGCAGCCGCGATAGACGAGGCGGTCGTTGGAGTACCTCCTTCGAGGTGGAGGACGGGGTGGCTGAACCGGCGGGACGACGAGATGGACGAAGGATCCTCATCCGAGGAGGTGGACGAGGGACGTCGAGCTGTTGCGGTGGACGACGTCGTCGGGGAAGAGGCTCGGGTTGGGTAGCGGTGAGGGGGCAGACAGAGAAGGGTGGGGTTTTGCAGCTAGAGCAGAGAGGTTATGGCGGCCTGGGATTTCAAATGGCAAAAAGGAGGCGATGGGAGGGGGAACTATGACTTAGGGACGCACTTGTCCAAAATGTAGGGTGTGTTACAAAAGTACCCCCACCAATTTGAACTAGCGGCCCTTTCGGCTCAGGGTTAGAAGGTGGATTTTGCATCATGGGATTTGGTAGCTGGAGGGAGTTTTCGCACGTGTTGTAATTTTGGGATAGCAAGGTGCGGGTTGTGAAGGCACCAGTTTTGGGAGCACGATATCTGAATTTTTAGGATCTAACAAGGCGTGGGTTGAATTGTAGGGACAATCCTAACGTGTAATATTAAGCGGAAGCGTTATGATAACGCGGTTGATGTAGTCGTACATCTTCATGATCCGACCGATCCAAGTACCGAACGCACGGCACCTCCGAGTTCAGCACATGTTCAACTCGATGACGTCCCTCGAACTCTGATCCAGCCAAGCTTTGAGGGAGAGTTCCATCAGCACAACGGCATGGTGATGATGATCATGTTCTACCAACGCAGGGCTTCGCCTAAGCATCTCTATGATATTATCGAGGTGGATTATGGTGGAGGGGGGCACCGCACACGCTAAGAGATCAAGAGATCAATTGTTGTGTCTCTGGGGTGCCCCCCTCCTCCGTATATAAAGGGGGAGGAGGAGAGGGCCGGCCAAGGGAGTGGCGCACCCAAGGAGGGGGAAACCTACTCCAAGTAGGTTTGCCCCTCCCTTTCCTAATCCAAGAAGGAGGGGGAGGAAGGAGTGGGAGAGGGGAAAGGCAAGGGGGGCACCGCCCTCCCCCCCTTCCGTGTCCTATTCGGACTCAAGGGGAGGGGGCACGCCTCTTGCCCTGGCCATCCCCTCTCTCTCTCCACTAAGCCCAACAAGGGCCATTAGTTCCCCGAGGGGGGGTTCCGTAACCCCCGGTACTCTAATAAATGTCTGAAGACCTTCCGGAACCCTTCCGGTGTCCAAACATAGTCGTCCAATATATTGATCTTTACATCTCGACCATTTTGAGACTCTTCATCATGTCCGTGATCATATCCGGGACTCCGAACTAACTTCGGTACATCAAAACATATAAACTCATAATATGACCGTCATCTAGTCTTTCCTATTCCAAGTAGGAGAAGGGGGAAGGAGGAGGTGGAGAGAAGGAAGGAGAAGGGGGGCTGCCGCCCCCTTCCCTTTCCCAATTCGAATTGGGGCAAGGGGGGCCACGCGCCACCTCCTGGCCTCCCTCTCTCCTTTCCACTAAGGCCCATAAGTCCCAATAGCTTCCCGGGGGGGGGGTTCCGGTAACCCCCGGTACTCCGATAAATGTCCGAAACCTCCCGGAACCATTCCGTGTCCAAACATAGTCATCCAATATATCGATCTTTACGTCTCGACCATTTCGAGACTCCTTGTCATGTACGTGATCACATCTGGGACTCCGAACTACCTTCGGTACATCCAAAACCATAAACTCATAATATAACCGTCATCGAACTTTAAGCGTGCGGACCCTACGGGTTCGAGAACTATGAAGACATGACCGAGACATGTCTCCGGTCAATAACCAATAGCGGAACCTGGATGCTCGTATTGGCTCCTACATATTCTACGAATATCTTTATCGGTCAAACCGCACAACAACATACGTTGTTCCCTTTGTCATCGGTATGTTACTTGCCCGAGATTCGATCGTCGGTATCTCAATACCTAGTTCAATCTTGTTACCGGCATGTCTCTTTACTCGTTCCGTAACACACCATCCCGCAACTAACTCTTTAGTTACAATGCTTGCAAGGCTTATAGTGATGTGCATTACCGAGTGGGCCCAGAGATATACCTCTCCGACAATCGGAGTGACAAATCCTAACCTCAAAATACGCCAACCCAACAAGTACCTTCGGAGACACCTGTAGAGCACCTTTATAATCACCCAGTTACGTTGTGACGTTTGGTAGCACACAAAGTGTTCCTCCGGTAAACGGGAGTTGCATAATCTCATAGTCATAGGAACATGTATAAGTCATGAAGAAAGCAATAGTAGAATACTGAAGGATCAAGTGCTAAGCTAATGGAATGGTTCACATTGCCATGTGATTTAACACCAATAGTTCACATCGCCATGTAACCAATACCCAATGGGTTTACCAGATTCAATAATCTAGTTCACATCACTTTATGTGATTAATATCCAAGAGTAATAAGGTGTGATCATGTTTTGCTTGTGAGGGAAGTTTTAGTCTACGGGTCTGCCACATTCAGATCCGTAAGTATTTCGCAAATTTCTATGTCTACAATGCTCTGCACGGAGCTACTCTAGCTAATTGCTCCCACTTTCAATATGTATCCAGATTGAGACACATAGATATCTGGATTGGTGTAAGAGCTTGCATCGACGCAACTCTTTATGGCGAACTGTTTATCACCTCCATAACTGAGAAATATGTCCTTATTCCACTAAGTATAATTTTGACCGTTGTCCAGTGATCTACTCCTAGATCACTATTGTACCCTCTTGCCAAACTTATGGTGACGTACACAATAGGTCTGGTACACAACATAGCATACTTTGTAGAACCTATGACTGAGGCATAGGGAATGACTTTTTCATTCTCTTTCTATTTTCTGCCATGGTCGGGTTTTGAGTCTTCACTCAACTTCAAACCTTGTAACACAGGCAAGAACTCCTTCTTTGACTGTTGCATTTTGAACTACTTCAAAATCTTGTCAAGGTTTTTACTTGCTGAAAAATCTTATCAAGCGTCTTGATCTATCTCTATAGATCTTGATGCTCAATATGTAAGCAGCTTCACCGAGGTCTTTCTTTGGAAAACTCCTTTCAAATACTCCTTCATGCTTTACAGAAAATTCTACATGATTTCTGATCAGCAATATTCATTCACATACACTTCTCAGAAATGTTGTAGTGCTCCCACTTACTTTCTTCTAAATACAGGCTTCATCGCAAGTCTGTATAAAACTATATGCTTTGATCAACTTGAGGGAGTCCTGGATTAGGGGGTCCTCGGACAGCCGGACTATATACTTTAGACGGACTATTGGACTATGAAGATACAAGATTGAAGACTTCGTCCTGTGTCCGGATGGGACTCTCCTTGGCATGGAAGGCAAGCTTGGCAATACAGATATGTAGATCTCCTCCCTTGTAACCGACTCTGTGTAACCCTAGCCCCCTCCGGTGTCTATATAAACCGGAGGGTTTAGTCCGTAGGACAACAACAATCATACCATAGGCTAGCTTCTAGGGTTTATCCTCTACGATCTCGTGGTAGATCAACTCTTTAAAACTCATATCATCAAGATCAATCAAGCAGGAAGTAGGGTATTACCTCCATCGAGAGGGCCTGAACCTGGGTAAACATCGTGTCCCCCGCCTCCTGTTACCATCCGCCTTAGACGCACAGTTCGGGACAACCTACCCGAGATCCGCCGGTTTTGCAACTGACATTGGTGCTTTCATTGAGAGTTCCACTGTGTCATCACCACAAGGCTTGATGGCCCCTTCAATCATCGGCAACGATGCGATCCAAGGTGAGGTTTTCTGCCCCGGACAGACCTTCATATTCGGCGGCTTCGTACTGCAGGCCAACTCGCTTGGCCATCTAGAGCAGATCGAGAGCTACGCCCCTGTCCATCAGGTCAGGTTTGGAAACTTGAACTATACTGCCAACATCCGCGGAGACTTGATCTTCAACGGATTCGAGCCCATGTCAGGTGCGCCGCACAATCACGACAAGCATGACTTAGCTCTGCCGTCGGGCTGTGTTCGGGAGATCACACCTGCAACTACTCCGGCCCTCAATCCGTAACAGATTGCACCGTCCGAAGACGGGTGGATGGACCCCGCCACGAAGGCCGCGCACTCAGCGGCGATAGAGCCGAATGCTGAGTTCACTTCCTATGAGACCCGTGTTGCCGGACAGTTGGATTCGTCCCCAGCCACGGGCTCCGAGCCGCCTGCGTCCGTGCCTATCGAATCCGATTGGGCACCGATTATGGAGTTTTCCTCCACGGATATCTTTCAGCACTCACCATTGGGTGACGTGCTAAACTCATTGAGGTCTCTCTCCTTGTCAGGAGACCCTTGGCCGAACTATGTCCGGCTAGAATGGGATGCGGACGATGAAGAAATTTGATCCCCACCCACCACGCACTTAGTAGCCACTATTGACGATTTAACTGACATGCTCGATTTCGGCTCCGAAGACATCGACGGTATGGACGACGATGCAGGAAGCGAACAGGAACCACCGCCAATAGGGCACTGGACTGCCACCTCATCATATGATATGTACATGGTGGACACCCCCAAAGAAGGTGATGGCGATAAGACAGTGGACGATAATCCCTCCAAGAAGCAATCCAAGCACCGACATCAGCAGCGCCGCTCTAAGTCCCGCCATAGCAAAAGCAGTGATACCGGAACAAGAGACAATAACGCTCCGGATAGTGCGGAAGACGACAACAATCCCCTCCAGCCAGACCTCGAGCGGGAGGATGAACAAGCTAGCCCTCCGAAACAGGAAGCAGACGGAGAATCATAGGATGACAATTACATGCCTCTCTCCAAAGACGAGGTGAGCCTCGGCGACGAAGAATTTATCGTGCCTGAGGATCCCGTCGAGCAGGAGCGCTTCAAGCGCCGGCTTATAGCCACAGCAAACAGCCTGAAGAAAAAGCAACAGCAGCTTTGAGATGGCCAAGATTTGCTAGCGGATAGATGGACTGAAGTCCTGGCGGCTGAGGAATACGAACTCGAGCGCCCAACCAAGAGTTACCCAAAGCGCAGGTTGCTACCCCAAATCGAGGAGGAAGCATTAAAACCTACATTACCAGCGTATGATGTGGCTGATCGGCCACCTCATGGCCGAGACAGAGGGGCATATCATCCCGAAGTCCATCCCGCACCCCGTCGCCAGACAAACAAAAACACCAAGGCCCAGGGCAACACGCGGGACTTGCGAGACGTATTGGAAAACAAAGCAGGACAAAAGATCGATCTACGGATCACGGGGTCGCTCCCCAACACATGACGATGACCGTCATGCCGGATACACTAAAAGCAAATCCGGCCAAGCCGAATACAGCAAACAAGACTCGTATGAACTGTCTCGTGACATAGCCCGGCACAGAGGTGCCGCACACCCCCTATGCTTCACCGATGAAGTAATGGATCATGAATTCCCGGAAGGATTCAAACCCGTGAACATTGAGTCATACGATGGCACAACAGACCCCATGGTATGGATCAAGGATTTCCTCCTCCACATCCACATGGCCCACGGTGACGATCTGCATGCCATCAAGTACCTCCCACTAAAACTCAAAGGACCAGCTCAGCATTGGCTGAATAGCCTCCGGCAAAATCCATTGGCAGTTGGGAGAATTTGGAAGATGCATTCCTTGACAACTTCTAGGGCACTTATGTGCGACCACCAGATGCTGATGACTTGAGCCACATAACCCAACAGCCAGGGGAATCGGCCAGGAAATTCTGGACTCGGTTCCTAACTAAAAAGAACCAAATTGTCGATTGTCCGGATGCCGAGGCCTTAGCGGCATTTAAACATAACATCCGGGATGAGTGGCTCGCCCGACACCTCAGCCAAGAGAAGCCGAAGTCCATGGCAGCTGTCGGTGTCAAAACCGGCGGATCTCGGGTAGGGGGTCCCGAACTGTGCGTCTAGGCGGATGGTAACAGGAGACAAGGGATACAATGTTTTTACCCAGGTTCGGGCCCTCTCGATGGAGGTAAAACCCTACTCCTGCTTGATTAATATTGATGATATGGGTAGTACAAGAGTAGATCTACCACGAGATCAAGGAGGCTAAACCCTAGAAGCTAGCCTATGGTATGATTGTATGTTGAAGATGTTGTCCTACGGACTAAAACCCTCCGGTTTATATAGACACCGGATAGGGTTAGGGTTACATAGAGTCAGTTACAATGGTAGGAGATCTTGAATATCTGCATCGCCAAGCTTGCCTTCCACGCCAAGGAAAGTCCCATCCGGACACGGGACGAAGTCTTCAATCTTGTATCTTCATAGTCCTGCAGTCCGGCTGAAGGTATAGTCCGGCTATCCGAACACCCCCTAATCCGGAACTCCCTCAGTAGCCCCTGAACCAGGCTTCAATGACGACGAGTCCGGCGCGCAGATTGTCTTCGACATTGCAAGGCAGGTTCCTCCTCCGAATTCTTCATAAAAGATTGTAAACACCAAGGATAGTGTCCGGCTCTGCAAAAAAGCTTCCACATATTGCCATAGAGAGAATAATATTAACACAAATCTAATCTGCTGACGTATTCCGCAGCTTGACATCATGCCCCGGCCAAGCCTTTATCCGAATCGTTTTTACTTCTCCGCCTCAGCACGTTTTGCGAGGCGGTTTCCTTGGCACGTCTTGTCAAAGCAGAGATCGTGTCCCCCATTTATGGGATTCTCATCAATACGGACGTGGGTAACCCAACCGCGCCATTTATCACGGTGCTTGGGAGGCAAGCGAATTTTACTAGGCTGGTGGGGAGGCATAACTACATCCGTCCATATAAGGGGATAAGGATCCACCTTTTTACCTACGCCTTCTTCCTCCTTTGCCTATCCATCTCCTGCGTACTCGAGCTCCAGCGCCCAAGCCCGCACTTCCCACCTCGACCTTCTCTAGCGATGTCCGAAGCGGGAGGCAAGTGGAAGGTCTCCTCTATCACGGAGGGCAACGTCAAAAAGCTTAGGAAGGCCGGATACCTGTCCAAAGACATCGCGCACCGGCTTCCCGAAAAGGGGCAGCTCCTTCCCACCCCAAGGCCCCATGAGAGGGTAGTATTTCTTCCCCACTTCCTCCGCGGACCGGGTTTTCCACTCCACCCATTCGTCCGGGGGCTCATGTTCTACTACGGCCTGGATTTCCACGATCTGGCCCCGAACTTCATCCTCAACATCTCGGCGTTCATCGTCGTGTGTGAGGCTTTCCTCCGCGTCTGCCCCCATTTTGGCCTCTGGCTCAAGACCTTCGACGTCAAGCCCAAGGTGGTGCGCGGCAGCCAGGCGGAGTGCGGAGGCGCCATGGCGGGCAAAATTGCCAACGTCCTATGGTTCGAGGGCTCCTTTGTGGAGACCCTAATGGGGTGGCAAGCCGGGTGGTTTTATATCACCGAGCCACACGATCCGAAATGGATCGCAGCCCCCGAGTTTCGATCCGGACCCCCCATGTGGCTTATGTCCTGGAAAGAGACGGGCCTGTCATGGGGTAAAGAAGAAGAGGTGACCGGACTGAAGACATGCATCCAGTCCCTGGTAAACAAGCCAATCCGGCTTGTCAATGTAGTCCAGGTCATGCTCGTCCGCCGAATCCTCCCGTGTCAACAACGGGATTTTACTCTGTGGGAGTTCGACCGGGCGCAGCACCGAACCCTTAACAGGCTCTTCGACACGACATATGAAGACACCTAGAAGGTGCTAATCAAAGGCGCCGAGGCTCCCGCATCCGCTTCCGAGGACCGCGGATACAGCTCGCTGCGTCACGCTAGCGAGGTAAGATATTTTCACCTTTTACAGGATGTTAAGGTTTTTCATAGTTTGACTCTATGCGGGATCTGAACTCCCTTACCTTTGACAGGCTTGGCAGGCGATATCTAGACCGATTAACTGTCCGGCTCCCTTGCCCGAAGACCTAGCCCCTGCTCGCTTAGCGAAGCTGCTGGCTCCGGCTCCTTATGTGGTGCCGGAGAAGAAGGACAAGAAGAAGGCCATGGGGACTCGAAAGAGTGCCCGGCGTCAGGAGGTGTCGGATTCATCATCCGACGAATCCGAGGCGCACTCCTCCCGTGAAGACGAGGAGGAGAAAGAAGAAATCCCTCCCCCTCCAGCGGGGGAAGGAAAGAAGAGGAAGGCCGCCCCAACGGGGGAGGCCAAAGGGTCCAAGAAGAGGAAGACCCTCCGCCGGACTACTCCCCCGACGCCGACGAGGACGAAGAGGAGTGGCCGGAAAGGGCCAAGCGTCTAGCGGAATCATAACCATTCGGATACCAGAGTAACTCATAATATTCCTTTGTTTGCACAGCTTTCCCTTATGTCGAATATAATTGTGCAGCCCGCCCCGGGCCGGGCTCGACGATTCGACGAGCAGCTCCCTGGATTCATCGGAAATGAACTCAGTTCCGCCTGCTACCACCCCCGGGGCTGCAGACGACGCCGAAGTGGCGTTGCGGCAAGTTGCCGGCCAAGAGGAGGTGGTCTTGGAGGAGCCACAGGGCGACCTCCCGGATTCTGGGAGTAGGGGGGACAAGACCCCCCTGGGCTCTAAGTCCGGCTTTGAGCCGGACACCGCGCCGGAATCTTAGTTCCGGACCGCGGTAGGCGAACTCCTCCCAAGAGGAGCAAGACTTCTGAGCCGGCGGCCTCCGTCCAACCGGAGGCGCCAGACAATCTGCTGGAGGTTCTTGACGGCGCTTCCATTGATGAGGAGCACCGTACTGTTATGAGTGCGGTGATCCAGAAGGTTCAGTCCGCCAAGAGCGGACTGACTGAAGCTTGTGCTAGCCTTCTAACGGACTTCGAGGTAAGTAAAAATATGTAAAAATATTACCGCATAGAAGTAGCCCCTGATGCTCTGTTTGGCATTTGGAAAGAAAAGCCGAATAGAGGATCTAATAAATTTCGCAGGAGTCTAACAATAAAAGAGTCAATATGCGTATGCAGGCTTCCCTGCTAGCCACTGCCGCACTGACTGCGGAGGTGGATGCCCTGAAACAGGGCCTCGAGCGGACCGAGCAGGAGCTCGGTCTTGCCAAGCAGCAGCTCGAGGAGAAAGAAGGTAAGAAATACCTTATAGAAAAAATGCCTATAAAAAGACGCAATTGCAAAATATAACAGGATTGTGCTGCTTATTTTAGGGGCCACGACTGAGGTGGCGACCCTCAAGCAGGCGCTGTCCGAGGCCGAAACAAAAGCGGCCGCGGAGCGGACCGAGCGAGAGAAACTTGAGGCCGAGGTCGGCGAGGTGCAGCAGGAGCTTCAGACTCTCATGAAAAAACATGAGAGTTTGGAGCTGGAGTCAAAGACGCAAGCACCCGAGCTCGCGGCGGCCCTTGAGACTGCCAAGTCCGCCTAGGCCGAAGCCCAAAAGGCCCTCCAAGAGTTGGAGGAGATGAAAGATATAGCGGCGGGTAAGGCATTCTTTATGCAAAGCAGAAATATAAAAGTAAACTACTTGTTACTTACCCGAGTCTGGAGCTCTCCAGGGGCATTTGCAGATCTTCCCCGTAGCATATCCCATGCCGCCGCATTCTACCGAGCCGAAGAGGGCAGCTCGACGGAGAAGGTGTTCTGGTCTCAGTATGCTGAGGTCGGACACCCTGTGCCCTTAAGCGACCAGCTGAAGCAGCTGGTCGAGCTCCACAAGGCGGCCGAACAGGCCAGGAGGGGCTTCATAGCTCGGCTGTGGCCTGGAGAGGCCCAGCCTAGGAGTTACTTCGGTCTGGTGCGGCGGCTGGTGGTGGCCTGTGCAAGGCTTGAGGTCATCAAGCGCTCCGTCTGCATCGAAGGTGCCCGCAGGGCCCTTGCCCGTGCAAAGGTGCATTGGCGTAGGCTGGACGGTGTGAAGCTTGTGAAGGACGGGCCGCCGGCGGGGAAGGAGCATCGCAAGCCCGAGAACTATTATAAGGATGTTCTGGCGGGTGCCCGCCTTGTGGCGGATGAATGTACCAAGGATGTAATTTTTGAATGAAATCGCTCGTGTTTTATCCTGTGCGCTGAAAACTTGTTCATAGGCGCTAAGCAATGCTTGTTGAATTTAAAATATTATTTTCTGTGCGGCCGTTTATCAAAAAATTGAGAGATGGCCAGTCATCGGCTTCTGCCCCCTTGCCACTAGTGGTGGGGTGTTCGGGATAAACCTGAGCGCTCTTTTTCCCATAGTTGGGTCCTTCGAGGGAGGCGCTCAGCACAACGAACCAGGCAATCGGACTATAATGCTTGAACACTCTCACTTAGCCATAGAACTTTATAATTTTAAATTTCGGCGAAGCCCCTAGTTCGGAAGACCGGGTTCGGGGCGCTATCCACGCCTTTGGTCGTACAAAGCCGGCTCCTCGCTCGAAGCGGCATAAGTCTTTAGGGACTCGAAAAACCTCTCGAACAGCGACCGGTCTCTCGCTTCATCATGACAGTCAGTTTTAGCTTTCTCCACTGAGGTGCTCGCCCGGCCGAATCGGGGCACAATCGCAGTGGTTCTCCAGGTGCTACCTTAGGATGGAACGTAAGGTAACCGAACACAGGAGCCGGGCAAACCCAACAATTGACCCAAATCATGATTCGAAGCCGATGCATATAGTGCTATAAGTTCGGGGTGCCACACTTGTGATAGTGTACGGACTTTTCACGCCAAATTGAGGGGTACTAAAGCCCCTGGCGTATTTGCCGTACCATAGTGTACGGGTGCCACATGTTATTAATGAACATATATAAAAGATAGTAATGCAGAAAATAGACAAAATCTATGCATTGTTTATATAAGGGCTGCTATGAGAGCAGAACGATACAAGTGGTATGATAAGCAAAAGATATTGGACTATTTAACATGTCCTCGCCAGGGGCAGGCCGCGGAATTGTATTCAAAACAGGTATACTGCTCGTAACAGAGACCACCTGGGAGTTCCATTATGCGGCATGGCTTGTCTGCTTCCCTGAATCTTGCATCGTTTGTGCGGCAGTTGTATTGCCGAACAGGTCGTCCGAAGTATGGAATCCTGAAAGTAAAAAAAATAGAAAAAGAGTTCGGCAGCCCCTAGTACGGTTTAGGCCGTATTTGGGGCATGCCGTGATTGTGCCCCTTCCCCTGCGCCCATGGTATTTCAAGAGCGTAGTTATGTGTGCGATGGCTGGGGTTGGGGCCGCATTCCTACGCCTGCTCAGAACGTGCCAGGCGGTCTTGCTGTAGGTTACTCCGGGCGCGCTTCACATTGTCCGGCTTTTTAGTGGCCGGACTGGAGAGTTGCCTGAAAAGGCTGCTTTGCACTTCCGCGGCGAGGGCCGCCGTGTGCTCCTCCATTTGGAGGGACCGTTCGGTGTTTCCATTGACCGTGATTATACCTTGAGGGCCTGGCATCTTGAGCTCTAGATATCCGTAGTGCGGTACCGCATTGAACTTTGCAAATGCGGTTCGTCCGAGCAGGGCGTGATAGCCACTGCGAAACGGGACTATGTCGAAGATTAACTCCTCGCTTCGGAAATTATCCGGAGATCCGAGGACCACTTCAAGTGTTACTGAGCCTGTACATTTGGCCTCTACACCTGGTATAACGCCTTTAAAGGTCGTTTTGGTGGGCTTAATCCTCGAGGGATCTATGCCCATTTTCCGCACTGTATCCTGGTAAAGCGGGTTTAGGCTGCTGCCGCCGTCCATGAGGACTCTTGTGAGGTGAAATCTGTCGATGATTGGGTCAAGAACCAATGCGGCGAAGCCGCCATGACGGATGCTAGTGGGGTGGTCCCTTCAATCGAAAGTGATCGGGCAGGAAGACCATGGGTTGAACTTTGGGGCGACTGGCTCCATCGCGTATACGTCCCGTAGCGCACGCTTCCGCTCCCTCTTGGGGATGTGGGTTGCGTATATCATGTTCACCGTCCGCACTTGTGGGGTAAAACCCTTCTGTACATTGTTATTCGGCGGCCTGAGCTCCTCCTTGTCATCGCTATGCAGCCCCTTGTCTTTGTTTTCGGCTCTTAACTTGCCTGCCTTCTTGAATACCCAACAATCCCTGTTGGTGTGATTGGTTGGCTTTTCGGGGGTGCCATGTATCTGGCACAAGTGGTTGAGTATTCAGTCCAAACTGGACGGGCCCTGAGTATTCTTTTTGAATGGCTTTTTCCGCTGACCGGATTTGTAGCCTCTGAATCCGGCATTAACTGTCGTGTCCTCGTTGCTGTCGCTGCTAACGCGGCGCTTTTGCTTGTTCCGGCATGTCCTGCCACTTTTTTCCTTGGTATCTGACTTACCAGGGTTCTTTGCTAAGTTGTTACTGCGAGCTAGCCAGCTGTCTTCTCCCGCGCAAAAGCGGGTCATGAGTGTCGTGAGGGCTGCCATGGATTTCGGCTTTTCCTGTCCCAGGTGCCGGGCAAGCCACTCGTCAAGGATATTATGCTTGAAGGCCGCTAAGGCCTCTGCGTCCGGACAGTCGACTATCTGGTTTTTCTTTGTTAGGAACCGTGTCCAGAATTGCCTGGCCGATTCATCTGGCTGCTGAATTATGTGGCTTAGGTCATCGGCGTCCGGTGGTCGCACATAAGTGCCCTAGAAATTGTCGAGGAATGCGGCTTCCAGGTCCTCCCAAGAACCGATTGAATTTGCTGGAAAGCTGTTAAGCCAATGCCGAGCCGGTCCCTTGAGCTTGAGTGGGAGGTATTTGATGGCGTGTAGATCATCGCCACAGGCCATGTGGATATGAAGGATATAATCCACGATCCATACCGCAGGATCTGTTGTGCCATCGTATGATTCGATGTTTACGGGTTTGAAACCCTCAGGGATTTTATGATCCATTACTTCATCTATGAAACACAGTGGGTGTGCGGCGCCTCTGTATTGGGATATATCACGACGCAACTCGAAGGAGCTTTGTCTGTTGTGTTCGCCCCGGTCGGATTTATTATATCCGGTGTGACGATCAAGGAGGCTAAACCCTAGAAGCTAGCCTATGGTATGATTGTATGTTGAAGATGTTGTCCTACGGACTAAAACCCTCCGGTTTATATAGACACCGGATAGGGTTAGGGTTACATAGAGTCGGTTACAATGGTAGGAGATCTTGAATATCCGCATCGCCAAGCTTGCCTTCCACGCCAAGGAAAGTCCCATCCGGACACGGGACGAAGTCTTCAATCTTGTATCTTCATAGTCCTGGAGTCCGGCTGAAGGTATAGTCCGGCTATCTGAACACCCCCTAATCCAGAACTCCCTCAGCAGCCCTCACGACTCTCATGACCCGCTTTTGCGCGGGCGAAGATAGCTGGCTGGCTCGCAACAACAACACATCAAGAAATCCTGGGAATTTAGATGCCAAAGATACTAACGGCAGATCACGTTGCAATAGACACAAGCGCCACAACAACGGCGACAACACCGAAGACACTGCAGTCAACGCCGGATTTAGTGGCTCTAAATCCGGTCAGCGGAAAAAACCGTTCAAAAGAAGCAACCCGGCCCGTCCAGTTTGGACCGCATACTCGATCGCTCGTGTCGAATTCACGGCACCCCCGATCAGCCAGCCAATCACACCAACACAGCATGTTGGGTGTTCAAGCAGGCCGGCAAGTAGAATGCCGAAAACAAGGACAAGGGGCTGCATAGCGACGACGAGGAGGAGCCTCGGCCGCCGAACACAGGAGGACAGAAGAGGTTCCCTCCACAAGTGAAAACGGTGAACATGATATACGCAACCCATATTCCCAAGCAGGAATGGAAGCATGCACTAAGGGACGTCTATGCAATGGAGCCAGTCGCCCTAAAGTTCAACCCATGGTCTTCTTGTCCGATCACTTTCGATCGCAGGGACCATCCTACCAGTATTCGTCATGGCGGTTCTGCCGCATTGGTCCTTGACCCCATCATTGACGGATTTCACCTCACACGAGTCATTATGGACGGTGGTAGCAGCCTGAACCTGCTTTATCAGGACACAGTGCACGAAATGGGTATCGACCCCTCGAGGATCAAACCCACAAAACCACCTTTAAGGGTGTCATACCAGGTGTAGAGACCTATTGCACGGGCTCAATCACACTGGAAGTGGTCTTCGGATCTCCGGATAACTTCCGAAGCGAGGAGTTAATCTTCGATAGTGTCCCTTTCCACAGTGGATATCACGCACTGCTCGGACGAACCGCATTTGCCAGATTCAATGCGGTACCACATTATGCATACCTCAAGCTCAAAATGCCAGGACCTCGCGGGGTTATAACAGTCAATGGAAATACAGAGCGCTCGCTCCTTACGGAGGAGCACACTACGGCCCTCACGGCAGAAGTACAAAGCAGCCTTCTTAGGCAAACCACCAACTCGGCGATAAAGCCCCCAGACACCGTCAAACGAGTCCGGAGTACCCTGCAACAGGATCGCCCGGCATATCCAGAGCTCGCCTAGCAATTCGGCCTCCAACCTAGTCTCAGTCAAACAGCGAAATTTGTGCCGCGCGTACATAATTACGCACTCAAAATACCATGGGCATAGGCGGAGGCATGACTATGACATGGTCCACAATGCGGCTCAACCACCCAAGGACCAGTATACCTTTATCATTTTCTTTCTTTCAGGACCCTATTCTCTGGAAGCCCTCTCTGGTAGCCTGATTATCGGACCCATCACGGGAAGGAAACACCAAGGAAGCATGAAGCTTTGACATACAAGGGAATACCCAGGTGGTCTCTGATAACGATCGCTATACCTGTTTTACAAACCCACACGCAGCTCGCCCTTGGATAGGACATGTCAAATAGTCCTATTTTTGCTTATTGCACTACTTGTATACATACGCTTTGACATATCATTTAAATAAACAATGTACATCGTTAGCTTATTATTACATTTCTTCATCGTTTTTTCTTTGTCTGCTTATTTACGACAAATTGCACCCATACATTCTGGTATGTCCAGTGTGCCAGGGGCTTCAGTGTACCCCATAACACGGTAATAAAAGTCCAAACACTTTCGACAATGCGGCACCCCGAACTTATAGCATTATATGCATCAGCTCCGAATCATGTCTTGGGTCAATAGTTGGGTTTGCCCGGCTCCCATGTTTTGGTGCCTTACGTTCTGCTATATCATCTAAGGTAGCGCTGGGAATACTACTATGATTGTGTTCCGGTTCTTCCGGACGAGCACCTCAGTAGAGAAAGCCGAAAACTGACTGTCATGATGCGGTGAGAGCTGATCACTGTTCGAGAGGTCTCAAATCCTTCAAGATTTTTTCCGCTTCGGGCGAGGAATCAGCCTTGTCCGATTTAGGCGTGTATTGCGCCCCGAGTTCGGCCTTCCGAATACTAGGGGCTTCGCCAAAATTTAAAATTGTAGACTTCTATGGCTAAGTGAGAGTGATAAAGCTGTATAGTCTAATTGCCTTGTTCGTTGTGCTGAACACCTCCTTCAAAGGACCCAAAACTTGGTTAAAGAGTGTTCAGATTTATCCCGAACACCTTAGTACTAGTTACATGGGAGCAGAAGCCGACGACTAGCCAACTCTTAGATTTTATAAACGGCCACACAGAAGGTAATATTTTAAATCAACAAGCATTATATAGCGCACATGAGCTCGTTTTCATATTACAGTATCACATGAGTACATTCATTCAAATATTACATCCTTAGCACATTCCTCCGCAACAAGGTGAGCACCCTTCAAGACACTGTCATAATACTTCTCGGGGTGGCGATGCTCCTTGCCCTTTGGCGGCCCCTCCTTCACCAGCTTTACGGCGTCCAGCTTCGCCTAGTGCACCTTCGCCTGGCAAAAGCCCTGCGCGCAACCTCGATGCAGACGGACTGCTTTATGACTTCAAACCGTGGGCAAGCATTCCCAAGCCGCCTCACCAGACCGAAGTAGCTATCAGACAGGGGCTCGCCAGGCCACATCCGGACTATAAGACCCTTCATGGCCTGTTCAGCCGCCTTGTGAAGCTCGACCAGTTGCTTCAACTAGTCACTCAAGGGCATTGGGTGTTCGGTCCCAGTATACTGAGACCAGAACAACTTCTCCGTCGAGCTCCCCTCCTCAGCCCGGTAGAACTCCACGGCATCCAACACACTACGGGGTAGATCTGCGAACGCTCCTGGAGAGTTCTGAACTCGGGTAAGTAAAAAGAAAGTTTCCTTCACATGCTTGCTTTGCATAATGAATGCCTAACCCGCCGCTATCTTCTTAACCGCCTCAATTTCCCGGAGGGCCTTTTGGGCTTCGGCCTTGCCATTCTTTGCACTCTCGAGGGCCTTCGCAAGCTAGGACTCCTGTGTCTTAGAGTCACGCTCAAAGGACTCGTATTTCTTGACGAAGTCTTGGAGCTCTTGCTAGACCTCGCTGACTCGGGCATCTTGCTTCTCACGCTCGACGCGCTCCTTGGCCGCTCTGTCTTCAGCCTCGGACAGTGCCTTCTCCAGGGGCGCCACTTCGGTCGTGGCCCCTATCAAAATTCATGATGATCCTATGAGTTAAAACCACTTTTTCTTTATCAATATACGGACGGGGTATCACTTACCTTTGTTCTCTTCAAGCTGCCTCTTGATAAGGCCGAGCTCTTCTTTGGACCACTCAAGGTCCCGCTTCAGTCCGGAGACGTCCGCAGTACGAGCGGCAGCGGCCAGCAGCAAAGCCTGCTTATTCACATAGACATATTCTGATTAGATTCCTGTGATTGTTATTTGATCCTCTGTTCGGCCTTTCTTTCCGAACACCAAACAGAGCATCAAGGGCTACTGTCTATGCTGTGATATTTTCTCATAATTTGATTACTTACCTCAAAGCCTGTTAGGAGGCTGGCACAGGCTTCAGTCAATCCGCTTTTGGCGGACCAAACCTTCTCGACCACTGCACTCATGATGATGCGGTGCTCTTCGTCAATGGAAGCACCACGAAGCGCTTCCCGCAAGTTGTCTGACTCCTCTGGATGGACAGAGGTCATCGACACAGACGGCTCGCCCCCCTTAGCAAGGGGTTGCCTGTCAGAATCCGGAACCACTAGAGGTTCCGGTGTAGTATTCGGCTGGGGGCCAAACTTGCTGCAGCCCCCGTCATCAGAACCCACGGGGGTCTTCCCCCCTATGGGCCCGACGTCTGGGATGTCACCTTGGGGCGTCTCCAGAATTACCTCCCCTTGGCCAGGTGTCCTCTAAGACAACACCTCGATGTCGTCCGTGGGCCGGGGGAAGGTGGCTGTCGGGAGGGAATTGCTATTCATCGCCGACTGGCCCAAAGACCCATCCGAAGAGGATACGTCGATGTGGGCCTGGGCCGGACTGCACGATCATGTTCGACATGATACGAAGCAATAAAACAAAACATACCATAACTATTATAGTATCCGGATACTTACGACTTCGCCAGGGGCTTGTCCCTGGGCAACCACTCCTCGACGCTGTAGGCGGCTGTTGTGGAGTGATCCGGAGGGAGGGTCCTTCCCTTCTTGGACCCTTCGGTCTCCCCAGATGGGGCGGGCTTCCTTTTCTTGTCCCCCCAGTTGGGGTGGGGAGAGCTTTCCTCTTCCTCCTTGTTTTTGTTGGAGGAGCGCGCCTCGGTGTGTTTGGACGAGGAGTTCGATACAACCTTGCGCCGGAGACCTTTCCTTGTCCCCGCGGCCTTCTTCTTGGCCTTCTTCTCCGGCACCTCATAGGGCACCGGAACCAGCATCTCCATTACGAGAGATTTTGCTGGATCTTCGGGCAGTGGAGCCAGACAATCGATCCGCTCCGTTGTCGCTACCCAGTCCTGTTAAATTGACGTGGAGGCTTAGATCCCGTGCGTGGTTATACTGGGGAAAAGAACATCTTATGAGATATAGAAGACTTAACGGATTGGTAGGGCGCTTTGCGCTGAGTCTGCGGTCCTCGGTAAGGGGAGTAGGTACCTCGGCGCCCTTGAACAGCACCTTCCAAACGTCCTTGTGCGTCGTGTTGAAGAGCTCTCGCGGCGTCTGGTGCTCGGCCGGGTCGAACTCCCACAAATTGAATGCCCGTCTTTGACACGGGAGGATCCGGCGGAAGAGCATGACTTGGACCACGTTGACAAGTTTGATTTTCTTGCTCATCATGTTTTTGACGCAGGTATGGAGTCCGGTCAGCTCTACCGAGGAACCCCAGGAAAGGTGTCTGTGTCAAAACCAGCGGATCTCGGGTAGGGGGTCCCGAACTGTGCGTCTAAGGCAGATGGTAACAGGAGGCAGGGAACACGATGTTTTACCCAGGTTCGGGCCCTCTTGATGGAGGTAAAACCCTACGTCCTGCTTGATTTATTCTTGATAATATGAGTAGTACAAGAGTTGATCTACCACGAGATCGGAGAGGATAAACCCTAAAAGCTAGCCTATGGTATGATTGTATGTTGTCCTACGGAGAAGATATCCATATCCGTATTGCCTAGCTTGCCTTCCACGCCAAGTAGAGTCCCATCCGGACACAGGACGAAGTCTTCAATCTTGTTTCTTCATAGTCCAACAGTCCGGGCAAAGGATATAGTCCGGCTGTCCAGAGACCCCCTAATCCAGGACTCCCTTAGTAGCCCCTGAACTAGGCTTCAATGACGATGAGTCCGGCGCGCAGTGTTGTCTTCGGCATTGCAAGGCGGGTTCCTCCTCCGAACACACTACGGAAGAATTTGAATACAAGGATAGTGTCCAACCCTGCAAAATAAGTTCCACATACCACCGTAGAGAGAACAATATTTCCACAAATCTAATTTGCTGACACGTTTTGGCTACATGACATCATGCCATGGCCCGGTAATTATTCAAACCATTTTCCTTTAACCAGCCCCACACATAGCGCGAGGAGGTTTCTTGACACGTCTTGTCAAAGTAGAGATCGTGTCCCACTTATTACAGGATTCTCATCAATACGCGCGTGGGTAACCCAACCGCGCCATCAATTACGGCGCTTGGGGGATAAGCGAGTTTTATCAGGCAAGTGGGGGCGCACAATTTAGTCCGCTCTTATAAAGGGATAAGATCTCACCTTTTCCTACCCACGCCTTCTTCCTCCTTGCTCATCCATTCTCGCGCACTCGAGCTCCAGCGCCCAAGTCCGCATCCTCCTCCTCAACTCTCTCCGAAACATGTCCGGAGTGGGAGGCAAGTGGATGGCCTCCTCCGTCACGGAGGGGCACATCAAAAAGCTACGCGGAGCCGGATACTTAGCCACGGATATCGCGCACCGGCTGCCAGCCGCGGGGCGGGTCATCCCTACCCCAGAACCTCACAAGAGGGTGGTCTTCCTCCCCCACTTCGTCCGCGGACTGGGATTTCCCCTCCATCCATTTGTCCGCGGCCTCATGTTCTACTATGGGCTGGATTTTCATGATCTGGCCCCAAATTTCATCCTCAACATCTCGGCGTTCATCGTCGTGTGCGAGGCTTTCCTCCGTGTCCGGCCCAACTTCGGCCTGTGGCTGAAGACCTTCAATATCAAGCCAAAGGTTGTAGGCGGCCAACAAGTGGAATGCAGTGGAGCCATGGTGGCAAAAATGCCCAACGTTGCATGGCTCGAGGGCTCCTTCATGGAGACCGTAAAGGGGTGGCAATCGGGGTGGTTCTATATCACCGAGCCGCGCGACACTAACTGGGTGGCGGCCCCCGAGTTTCGATCCGGAATCCCAGCACGGCTCACTTCTTGGAAGGAGAAGGGCCTGTCCTGGGGTTCATCGATGGAGCTGGACGGACTCCAGAAGTGTATCCGGAATATGACAAGCAAGAAGCTCAAGCTTGTCAACATGGTCCAAGTCATGCTCATCCACCGGATCCTCCCGTGCCAACAACGGGATTTTAACTTATGGGAGTTCAACCCAGCCCAGCACCAAACTCTGAGCGAGCTCTTCGACATGACGCACAAAGACGTCTGGAGGGTGTTGTTCAAGGGTGCCGAGGTCCCTCCCTCTCTCACCGAGGACCGCGGGCTAAGCGGGAAGCGCCCTGCGAATCCGGTAAGTTCTGTACATCTGGTAGGATATTTCCTTCCCATAGCTTGACTACGTGTGGGTCTGAGCTCCCTTGCCTTTGACAGGACTGGGTGGAGGCATCCGAGCAGATCGACTGTCCGGCCCCTCTGCCCGAAGACACTGCGGACGCTCTCCTGACGGAGATGCTGACTCCGGCTCCTTATAAGGTGCCGGAGAAGACCAAGAAGAAGGCCAAGGGAACCCGAAAGAGTTCCCGACGCCAGGTGGTATCGGACTCATCGTCCGATAACTCCGCGACGCACTCCTCCGACGAAGACGAGGAGGAAGAGGAAGATGCTCCCCCTCCAATCGGGGGAGACAAGAAAAGGAAGGCCGCCCCAACCGGGGAGGCCGAAGGGTCCAAGAAAGGAAGGACTCTCCTTCCGGACTACTCCACCACCGCTGCCGAAGACGAAGACGAGTGGCTGCTTAGGGCCAAGCCCCTGGCGAAGTCGTAAGTATTCGGATACCAGAGTCACTCATAGCATACCGTAGTCGCACTGCTTCTCCTAACGCCGAATATGACTATGCAGACTGCCCCAAGCCCGTATCGACGTATCCTCATCGGACGGCTCCTTGGATTCGTCGGATACGGATAGCGATCCACTTCCGACCGCCTCCTCCCCTTGCCCTACGGATAATGCCGAGGTATTGTCTCAAGGGGCACCGAGCCGGGGAGAGACGGTCCCGGAGGCGCCTCAAGGCGACCTTCCGGACTCCAGGAGCAAAGGGAGCAAGGCTCCCGGGGGCTCCAAGTTCAGCACTCAGCCGAACACCGCGCCGGAACCTCCAGTGCTTCCCGACTCGGGCAGGCGGCCCCCTTCCAAAAGGGGTAATACACCCATGCCGGTGACCTCTGTCCATCCAGAGGCACCGGACAACCTGCTGGGAGTGCTTCGCGGCGCTTCCATCGACGAAGAGCACCGCACTATTATGAGTGCGGTGATCAAGAAGGTTCAGTCCACCAAGAGCGGACTGACTGAAGCCTGTGCCAGCCTTCTAACAGGCTTTGAGGTAAGTGTTTTAAAATATAGGAAAAATATTACCGCATAGACAGTAGCCCTTGATGCTCTGTTTGGTGTTCACAAAGAAAAGCCGAATAGAGGATCAAATAATATCTGCAGGAGTCTAATATAAGGATGTCTATATGCGTATGCAGGCTTCGCTGCTGGCCTCTGCCGCGCAGACTCCGGAAGTTGCCGCATTGAAGTAGGACCTCGATGGGTCTGAGAAAGAGCTCGGCCATGTCAAGAGGAAGCTCGAAGAGAACAAAGGTAAGTAATACCTTATCTATGGATATATATATATAAAAGATGTGATTGCAAAATGACAGGATCATCATGAATTTGCTAGGGGCCACGACTGAGGTGGCGGCCCTAAAGCAAGCGCTGTTCGAGGCCAAAGATAAAGCGGCCAAGGAGCGTGCCGAGCGGGAAAAGCAAGAGGCACGGGTGGGCGAGGTGTAGCAAGAGCTCCAAGCTCTCGTTGCGAAGCACGAGGCGTTGGAGCGTTACTCGAGGACCCGAGAGTCCGAGCTTGCCGCGGCCCTCGAGAGCGCAAAGAATGCTAAGGCTGAAGCCCAAAAAGCCCTCCAGGAGATTGAGGCAATGAGGAAGATAGCGGCGGGTAAGGCATTCAATATGCAAAGCAAGCATGTGCAAGTGAATTACTTGTTACTTACCCGAGTCCGGAGCTCTCCAAGAGCATTCGCAGATTTGCCCCGCAGCGTGTCGGATGCCGCACAGTTTTACCAGGCCGAGGGGGGAAGCTCGTCGGAGAAGTTGTTCTGGTCTCAGTATACTGGGACCGAACACCCGATGCCTATGAGCGACCAGCTGAAGCAACTGGTCGAGCTGCACAACGCGGCCGAACAGGCCATGAAGGGCTTCATAGTCCGGATGTGGCCTGGCGACGCCCTATCCAACAGCTACTTCGCCCTAGTGAGGCGGCTTGTGGATGCCTACCCACGGCTAGAAGTCATCAAGCGGTCCGTCTGCATCGAAGGTGCACGCCGGGCTTTCGCCCGTGCGAAGGTGCACTAGGCCAAGATGGACGCCGTGAAGCTGGTTAAGGAGGGGCCGCTGCAGGGCAAGGAGCATCGCCACCCCGAGATGTACTATGAGGGTGTCCTGAAGGGTGCCCATCTTGTAGCGGACGAGTGTGAGAAAGATGTAATATTTGAATGAATTTGCTCGTGTGATCATGTATGATGAAAACTTGTTCATATGCGCTATGCAACGCTTTTTGGAATTTAATATATTACCTTCTGTTCGGCTATTTATCAAATCTGAGAGATGGCTAGTCGTCGGCTTCTGCCCCCATGCCACGAGTGCTGGGGTGTTCGGGATAAACCTGAGCACTCTTGTTCCCATTTTTGGGTCCTTCGAGGGAGGTGCTCAGCACAACGAACAAGGCAATCGGACTATAATGCTTTATCACTCTCACTTAGCCATAGAATTCTTTAATTTTAAATTTCGGCGAAGCCCCTAGTATTCGGAAGGCCAAATTCGGGGCACTATACACGCCTTAAGCCGGACAGAGCCAACTCCTCGCTCTAAGCGGCATAAGTCTTTAAGGACTCGAAACCTCTCGAACAGCGACCAGTCTCTCGCCTTATCATGACAGTCAGTTTTAGCTTTCTCTACTGAGGTGCTTAACCCAGCAGAACCGAGGCACAATCGCAGTAGTTCTCTCAGTGCTACCTTAGCCGATATAGTGGAACGTAAGGTACCAACACATGGGAGCCGGGCAAACCCAACTATTGACCCAAGACATGATTCGAAGCTGATGCATGTAATGCTATAAGTTCGGGGTGCCGCACTGTCGAAAGTGTTCGGACTTCTCATGCCGTATTATGGGTTATGCTTAAGCTCCTAGCGTATTGGCCGTACTAGAGTGTACAGGTGCTGGATGTCATGAATGAACATATATGTATATAAAAAAGAAGAATGCAATAATAGTCTTAGTGCTATGCATTGTTTATTCACAAAGGTGTGCTAAAGCAACATGATACAAGTAGTATGATAAGTGAAAAGTGGGACTATCTGACATGTCCCCTCCAAGGTCAAGCTGAGGAATGGTATTAAAGCAAGTATTTCACTCGTTATCGTAATCCACCTGGGAGTTTCGTGGTGCGACGTAGCTTTCTGCCTCCTTGGTTGCTGCATCATGTGTCTGGTAGTCATGCTGCCGGACAGGGTTTCCAGAGATTAAACTCCTGAAAGAGAAAAATAACAAAGCGGGAAGCCCCTAGTGTGGTTGAGCCGTGTCTTGGGGCGTGCCGTAATCGTGCCCCCCTCCCCTCATGTGCCCATGGTATTTCCAATGCGTAAGTATGTACGCGGGGCACGGATTTAGCCGTTTGGCTGGGACTGGGGTGGGGGCCGCATTGCTATGCGAGCTCAGAACATGCTAGGCGGTCTTGTTGCCGATTACTCCTGGCGCGCTTGAAGGTGTCCGGGTCTTGAATCGCCGAACTGGTGGATTTCCTTAAGAGGCTGCTTTGCGCTTCTGCTGCGAGGGCCGCAGTGTGCTCCTCCGTGCGGAGAGAGCGCTCTGTGTTTCTGTTAACTGTGATGACCCCCCGAGGTCCTGGCATCTTGAGCTTGAGGTATGCATAATGCGGTACCGCATTGAATCTCACAAATGCGGTTCGCCCGAGCAATGCATGATAGCCACTGTGGAACGGGACTATATCGAAGATTAACTCTGTGCTTCGGAAGTTATCCGGGGATCCGAAGACCACTTCCAGTGTGATTGAGCCTGTGCAATGGGCCCCTACACCTGGTATGACGCCTTTAAAGGTCGTTTTAGTGGGTTTGATCCTTGAGGGGTCTATACCCATTTTGCGCGCTGTGTCCTGGTAAAGCAGGTTCAGGCTGCTGCCGCCATCCATAAGGACTCGAGTGAGGTGAAATCCGTCAATGATTGGGTCTAGGACCAGTGCGGCGAATCCGCCATGACGGATACTAGTGGGGTGGTTCCTGCGATCAAAGGTGATCGGACAAGAAGACCATGGGTTGAACTTTGGGGTGACTGGCTCCAACGCATATACGTCCCTTAGCGCACACTTCCGCTCCCTCTTGGGGATGTGGGTTGCGTATATCATGTTCACCGTCCGCACTTGTGGGGGTAACCTCTTTTGTCCTCCGGTGTTCGGCTGCCGGGGCTCCTCCTCGTCATCTCTATGTGACCCCTTATCTTTGTTCTCGGCATTTAACTTGCCGTCCTACTTGAACACCCAACAATCCCTGTTGGTGTGGTTGGCTGGCTTGTCGGGGGTGCCGTGTATTTGACACGAGCGATCGAGTATACGGTCCAAACTGGATGGGCCCGGAGTGCTTCTTTTGAATGGCTTTTTCCGCTGACCAGGTTTGGAACCTTTGAATTCGGCATTGACTGCCGTATCCTCGGTATTGTCACTATTAATGTGGCGCTTATGTTTGTTGCGACGTGACCTGTCATTGCCGTCCTTAGTATCCAAAGTACCATGGTTCTTTGTTATGTTATTGCTGCGAGCCAGCCAGCGGTCCTCTCCCGCGCAAAAGCGGGTCATGGGCGTTGTGAGGGCTGCCATAGATTTCGGCTTTTCCTGGCCGAGGTGTCAGGCAAGCCATTCGTCGCGGATGTTTGGTTTTGAAAGCTGCTAGGGCCTCCGCATCCGAACAGTCGACGATTTGATTTTTCTTTGTTAGGAACCGTGTCCAGAATTGCCTGGCCGATTCATCTGGCTGCTGAATTATGTGGCTCAAGTCATCGGCATCCGGCGGTCGCACATAAGTGCCCTGGAAGTTGTCGAGGAATGCGGCTTCCAGATCTTCACAACATCCAATGGACTCTGCTGGCAAGCTGTTGAGCCAATGTCGAGCTGGTCCTTTGAGTTTGAGTGGGAGGTATTTGATGGTGTGTAGATCATCACCGCGGGCCATGTGAATGTGCAGGAGGAAATCCTCGATCCATACCGCAGGATCTGTTGTGCCGTCGTATGATTCTATATTTACGGGTTCGAAACCCTCTGGGATTTGATGATCCGTTACTTCGTCTGTGAAGCATAGGGGGTGTGCGGCACCTCTGTACTGGGCCATATCGCGACGCAGCTCAAATGAGTCTTGTCCGCTGTGTTCGGCCAGGCCGGTTTTACTTTTACTCTATCCGGCGTGACGGTTATCGTCTCGCATAGTGGCGCGCCCTCTTGATCTGTAGATCGATCTTGCGTGTTTTGCGTTGTCCTCCAATATGTCTCGCAGGTATGGCATATTTCCCCATGCCTTTTTATTTGAATGGCGTCGGGGTGCGGGCTGAGCTTTTGGCTGGAATGCCTCTCTGTCGCGGCCACGAGGTGGCCGATCAGCCGCGTCATACGCCAGGGATGTAGGTTTTGGAGCTTCCTCCTCATGTCGGGGTAGCAACCTGCACTTTGGGTAACTCTTGGAGGGGCGTTCGAGTTTATATTCCTCGGCCGGAAGGACTTCAGTCCATCTGTCAGCTAGCAAATCTTGATCAGCTTGAAGGTGATGCTATTTTTTCTTAAGGCTATTTGCCGTGGCTATAAGCCGGCGCTTGAAGCGCTCTTGTTCGACGGGATCCTTGGGCGCGACGAATTCGTCATCGTCGAGGCTTGCCTCGTCTTCGGAGGGAGGCATGTAATTATCATCCTCTGCCTCTCCATCTGCCGCTCTCTCGGGAGGGCTGGCTTCTCCATCCTCCTGCCCTAAATCTTGCTGGAGGGGATTATTGTCGTCTTTGGCACAGTCCGGCGTGGTATTATCTCCTGTGCCGGTGTCACAACTTTTTCTTTGGCGAGACTTAGAGCGGCGCCGCTGACGTCGGCGTTTAGGTTGCTTCTTGGAGGGGTCATCCTCTGCTGTCTTGTCGCCATTGCCTTCTTTGGGTGTGTCCACCATATATATATATCATATGATGAGGTGGTTGTCCAGTGCCCTATGGGCAGTGGTTCCTCTTCGCCTCCCGCATCGTCGTCAATACCGTCGATGTCTTTGGAGTCGAAGTCAAGCATGTAGGTTAAATCATCGACAATGGCTACTAAGTGGGTGGTGGGTGGGCGGCGAATTTCTTCGTCATCCGCATCCCAATCCTGCCGGACATAGTTCGGCCAGGACTCTCCTGACAAGGAGAGAGATCTTAGTGAATTCAGTATGTCACCGTAGGGCGAGTGCTGAAAAATATCCGCGGAGGTAAACTCCATGATCGGCGCCCAATCGGATTCGATAGGCACGGGCGCAGGTGGTTCGGAGTCCGTGGACGGAGAAGGATCCGGCAATTTGGCAACACGGCACTCGTGAAGGGTAAGGTCGATATTCGGCTCGATCAACGCTGAGGGTACGGCCTCCATGGTGGGGTCTATCCACCCATCCATGGATGGCGCGATTGGCTCCGAATTGAGGGTCGGAGCGGTTGCCAGTGCGATCTCCTGAACACTGTCTGATGGTAGAGCTAAATCATACTCATCGTGACCGTGTGGCGCACAAGGCAGGGGCTTGAATCCGTCGAAGAACAAGTCTCCGCGGATATCGGCCGTGTAGTTTAAGTTTCCAAACCTGACCTGGCGGCCAGGGGCGTAACTCTCGATCTGCTCCAGATGGCCAAGCAAGTTGGCCCGCAGTGCGAAGCCGCCGAACACAAAGATCTGTCTGCGGAGAAAAGTCTCACCCTGGACTGCATCGCTATCGATGATCGTACGAGCCATCAAGCCTAACGCCGACGACACAGAGGAACTCTCAATGAAAGCACCAATGTCGGAGTCAAAACCGGCGGATCTCGGGTAGGGGGTCCCGAACTGTGCGTCTAAGGTGGATGGTAACAGGAGGCAGGGAACATGATGTTTTACCCAGGTTCGGGCCCTCTTGATGGAGGTAAAACCCTACGTCCTGCTTGATTTATTCTTGATAATATGAGTAGTACAA